>NC_063369.1:20265431-20308225 GCF_021869965.1 Rhincodon typus
ATCGAGCTCAGTCAGAGTGAGAGAGGGAGAGAATCGAGCTCAGTCAGTGGGATGGGGGCGGATCGAGTTGAGTCAGAGTGGGAGAGGGAGCGGATCGATCTCAGTCAGAGTCAGAGAGGGAGAGAATAGAGCTCAGAGTGAGAGAGGGATGGGAAAGATCGAGATCAGTCAGCGTGAGAGAGGGATAGGAGCGGATTGAGCTCAGACAGAGTGTGAGAGGGACGGGGCGGATCAAGCTCAGTCAGAGTGAGAGAGGGAGTGGATCGAACTCTGTCAGAGTGAGAGAGGGACAGGAGCGGATAGAGCTCAGTCCCAGTGGGAGAGGGGAGGGGTGGATTGAGCTCAGTCAGAGTGAGAGAGGGAGTGGATCGAACGCAGTCAGAGTGGGAAAGGGACGGGGCGGATTGAGCGAAGTCGGAGTGAGAGAGGGAGCGGATCTAGCTCAGTCAGAGTGGTAGATGGATAGAAGCGTATCGAGCTCAGTCAGAGTAAGAGAGGGAGCGGATCGAGCTCAGTCAGAGTGGGAGAAGGGCAGATTGAGCTCAGTCAGAGTGGGAGAGGGACAGGCGCGTATCGAGAACAGTCAGAATGGGAGAGGGAGAGGAGCAGATGGAGCTCAGTCAGAGTAGGAGAGGGAGTGGATCAAGCTCAGTCGGAGTGAGAGAGGGATAGGAGTGCATTGAGCTCAGTCAGAGTGAGAGAGGGAGCGGATTGAGCTCTGACAGAGTGGGAGAGGGACAGGGATAGGAGCGGATCGAGCTCAGTCAGAGTGGGAGAGGGATGGGGCGAATTGAGCTCAGTCAGAGTGGGAGAGGGAGTGGATCGAGCACAGTCAGAGTGAGAGAAGGAGCAGATCAAGCTCAGTCAGAGTGAGAGAGGAATGGGCAGATCGAGCTCAGTCGGAGTGAGAGAGGGAGCGGATCGAGCTCAGTCAGAGTGGGAGACGAATGGGGCGGATCGAGCTCAGTCAGAGTGTGAGAGGGATAGGAGTGCATCGAGCTCAGTCAGAGTGAGAGAGGGAGCGGATCGAGCTCAGACAGAGTGGGAGAGGGACAGGGGCAGATGGAGCTCAGTCGGAGTGAGAGAGGAGTAGATCGAGCTCAGTCAGAGTGAGAGAGGGAGCGAATCGAGCTCAGAGTGGGAGAGGGACAGGGGCAGATGGAGCTCAGTCGGAGTGAGAGAGGAGTGGATCGAGCTCAGTCAGAGTGAGAGAGGGAGCGAATCGAGATCAGTCGGAGTGGGAGATGGATAGAAGCGGATCGAGCTCAGTCAGAGTAAGAGAGGGAGTGGATCGAGCTCAGTCAGAGTGAGAGAGGGAGCAGATCGAGCTCAGTCAGAGTGAGAGAGGGAGTGGATCGAGCTTTGTCAGAGTGAGACCGGGAGTAGATCGAGCTCAATCACAGTGAGAGAGTGATAGGAATGGATCGAGCTCAGTCAGAGTGAGAGAGAGATTGGAATGAGCTCAGTCAGAGTGGGAGAAGGGCAGATCGAGCTCAGTCAGAGTGGGAGAGGGATAGGCGCGTATCGAGGTCAGTCAGAATGGGCGAGGGAGAGGAGCAGATGGAGCTCAGTCAGAGTAGGAGAGGGAGTGGATCAAGCTCAGTCGGAGTGAGAGAGGGATAGGAGTGCATCGAGCTCAGTCAGAGTGAGAGAGGGAGCGGATCGAGCTCTGACAGAGTGGGAGAGGGACAGGGATAGGAGCGGATCGAGCTCAGTCAGAGTGGGAGAGGGATGGGGCGAATTGAGCTCAGTCAGAGTGGGAGAGGGAGTGGATCGAGCACAGTCAGAGTGAGAGAGGGAGCAGATCGAGCTCAGTCAGAGTGGGAGACGAGTGGGGCGGATCGAGCTCAGTCAGAGTGGGAGAGGCATGGGCAGATGGAGCTCAGTCGGAGTGAGAGAGGAGTGGATCAAGCTCAGTCAGAGTGAGAGAGGGAGTGAATCGAGCTCAGTCAGAGTGGGAGAGGGATAGGGGCAAATGGTGCTCAGACTGAGTGAGAGAGGGATAGGAGTGGATTGAGCTCAGTCATAGTGGGAGAGGGACAGGGGCGGATGGAGCTCAGTCAGAGTCAGAGAGGGATAGGAGTGGATCGAGCTCAGTCAGAGTGGGAGAGGGAAATAGGGCGGATGAAACTCAGTCAGAGTGAGAGAGTGATAGGAATGGATCGAGCTCAGTCAGAGTGAGAGAGTGATAGGAGTGGATCGAGCTCAGTCAGAGTGAGAGAGTGATAGGAGTGGATCGAGCTCAGTCAGAGTGAGAGAGGGAGTGGATCGAGCTCAGTCAGAGTGGGAGAAGGGCAGATCGCACTCAGTTAGAGTGGGAGAGGGACAGGCGTGCATCGAGCTCAGTCAGAGAGAGAGAGGGAACGGATCGAGCTCTGACAGAGTGGGAGAGGGACAGGGATAGGAGTGGATCGAGCTCAGTCAGAGTGAGAGAGTGATAGGAGTGGATCGAGCTCAGTCAGAGTGAGAGAGGGAGCGGATCGAGCTCAGTCAGAGTGGGAGAGGGACAGGCGTGTATCGAGCTCAGTCAGAATGGGAGAGGGAGAGGAGCAGATGGAGCTCAGTCAGAGTAGGAGAGGGAGTGGATCAAGCTCAGTCGGAGTGAGAGAGGGATAGGAGTGCATCGAGCTCAGTCAGAGTGAGAGAGGGAGCGGATCGAGCTCTGACAGCGTGGGAGAGGGACAGGGGGAGATGGAGCTCAGTCGGAGTGGGAGAGGAGCGGGTCGAGCTCAGTCAGTGTGAGAGAGGGAGTGGATCGAGCTCAGTCAGAGTGAGAGAGGGAGTGGATCGAGCTTAGTCAGAGTGAGACAGGGAGTGGATCAAGCTCAATCAGAGTGAGAGAGAGAGCGGATTGAGATCAGTCGAAGTGGGAGAGGGACAGGAGCGTTTCGAGCTCAGTCAGAATGGGAGAGGGAGAGGAGCAGATCGAGCTCAGTCAGAGTAGGAGAGGGAGTGGATCAAGCTCCGTCACAGTGGGAGAGGAATGGATCGAGCTCAGTTGGAGTAGCAATGGTCGGGGATTGGAGGAGGAGTGGGAGAGGGAACCGGATGGAACCAGTTTTGAGGAAGGGTCAACAGACCTGAAACGTTAACTCTGTTTATTCCTTCACAGATACTGACACACCTGCTGAGCTTTTCCAGCAATTTCTGTTTTGGAACCTTTTCTGAATCTGGAGGCGGAAGTCCTGAGTGATGCAGTGCAAGATGATTTTCTGCTTAAGAACCAGCTGTAGGGACTGAGTGGGTAGTAGTGAGAAAGAGACAATGTAAATCTGATTTGGTGAGGGTAAGGTTAATTTATTTTTGCCCGAGTTTATTTTTTGCAGTTGGATCACAATGGCAGGAGGGCTCAGCCCCGTGGAATGATTCTCCTGCAATATGTGGGAAATCAGGGACACTGCCACTCTCCATGGTGACCACGTATACTGGTAGTATGTTCATATGGAGAGCATGTTTAACCAGCTGGGTGACCACCAGGGAGACTAGTAAGCATGGGCAGGTAATGCAGGAGTCCCTGGGGCCATCCCCCTCTCAAACAGATATACCATATTGGACACTGTTGTGGGAATTGGCCACTCTGGAGAAAGCAGCCCAAGAGTACCAGAAGTAAAAAACTGGGAGAGCTTTAATGATAGGGAACTGGATTGTAAGGGGAGCTGACGGATGGTTTTGTGGCAGCAAACGAGATTCTTGAATGTTATGTTGCCTCCATGGTGCCAGTCCCAGGGTCAGGGATGTTTCAGATTGGATGCAGGGCATTCTGAAGTGGGGATGGTGAACAGCCAGCATTTGTGGTACTTGTCAGTACAAACAACTTTGGTAAAAAAAGAAATGAGGTCCTGCAGCAGGAATTTAAGAGTTAGGTAATAGATTAAGGAGGAAGGCTAATAAGGCTATAATCTCAGGATTACTCTCAGTGTCATGCGTTCCAGATTCTCGGAACAGGGAGATAGGTCAGATGAACATTTAATTAAAAGGAATGCATAGGAGGGAGTGCTTTAGATTTTGGGTTCATTGGGATAGTTTCTGGGTAAGTGGGACCTTGCTGGGAGGTTTGCTTGTGTTGGTGGGGAAATTTTTAAACTGATTTTGGCAGAGGAACGGGGCATAGAGTACATGTAAAAAGTCTGGAATAAGTCCAATCAGATATAGGAGAAATATAAGCAGGATTTTATTAAACTGCAAAGGTGCAGAAAAGACTGACAAGGATGTTACCAATTCTGAAGGGTTTGAGTTATAAGGAAAGACTGGATAGGCTGGGATGTTGTTTATCCCTGGAGCATAGGAGACTGAGGGGTGACCGTATAGAGGTTTATAAAATCACAAGAGGCATAGATAAGGTCTTTTCATAGCCAAGGCCTTTTTCCAGGGTAGAAGAGTCCAAACCTAGATGGCATTGGTTTTAGGTGAAAGGGAAACCATCTAAAAGGGACCTGAGGGGTAACTTTAACACACAGGGGTGGTGCATAAATGGAACAAAGTGCCAGAGGAAGTGGTACATGCAGGTACACTTACAACATTTAAAAGACATTTGGACAGGTACATGAATAGAAAAGATTTGGAGGGATATGGGCCAAACACAGGCAAGTGGGACTAGTTTAGTTTGGGAAACTTGGCATGGATGAGTTGGACCGAAGGGTCTGTTTCCATGCTGTATGATTCTATGACTCAATGACTCTAAGATCAAAGTGATGCACTTTGGGAAGTATAATAAGGGAAGGATATATACAATGAATGGTAGTTCCCTAAGGAGTACTAAGGAACAAAGGTGTACAGATCCCTGAAAGTGTCAGCAGAGACAGGGCGGTGAAGAAGACATACAGCTTGCTTGCCTTCATTAGTCAGGGTGTAGAATATAGGAGCAAAGAAGTCTTGTTACAAATGTTACAACATTGTTTAAGTCACAAATGAAATACTGTGTGCAGTTCTTGTCGCCACAGTATCGGAAGGATGTGATAGCACTAGAAAGGGTGCAGTGGAGATTCACCAGGATTTTGCCTGGGATAGAAAATCTCGGTTATGAGGAGAGACAGAATAGGCCAGGTTTATTTGCCCTGGTGCAGAGGAGGCTGAAGGGGCATTTGATCGAGAAACCTTGAGAGGCATAGAAAGAGTAGATTGTAAGATTCTCTTCCCCATGGCAGATGTGACTAAGAGCAGAGGGCGTGAGTTTAAGGTGAGGAGGAGATGCTTCAGAGCTGATCTGATAATTTTATTTTCAACCAGAGGGTGGTAGATATCTGGAATGTGTTACCTGAGAAGTTGGTGGAGGCAAGTAGTCTTGCAACATTAAAGAACCATCTGGATGAGGAAAATGCCAGGGCATAGTAGGTTATGGACCAAGTGCAGGCAAATGGGTTAAGTGTAGTTTGGCATTTATTGGTAAGCATAGACACGATGGACCAAATGTATTTTTCTATGCTGTATGACTATGACTCTCTATGACTGCAAAAGCCAGACAACAGCTGGGGTGGCTGATTTTAAATTTATCCACAAGCCCTTATTTCAAGGGAAATCCTTATTCCATCATCTCCACAAACCAAAGGATAGTGAAGGGAAGGTGAATAGCCAGGTATACAAAGGGACAACTGGGAATGCAAGGAGATCCTAAGCTCAGGCCAAAAATGAAAGTGTTGAGAGTGGGCGTGACGGCTAAAAGCCTAAATGCTTCCATTGCAACAAAATAACACACATTGGGCTGATTGCTAGAATGTATGGTGGCACTCCAAAGAGTTTATAGGGGTTCACCACGTCAGTGCAGTTAAAAGGGCAGAGCAGACAAAGTTATGGGCCAAAAAATAAATTGCTGGAGAAACTTGGCAGGTCTGGCTACACCTTTCAGGACAAATCAGAGTTCATGTTTCGAGTCTGGTGACTCTTCGTCTGAACTGATAAGGATGATGAAGATGATGGTGATGCTTTGATGAAGAGTCACCAGACTCTATTTAACTCTATGTTAACTCTATTTCCTCTCTGCAGATGCTGCCAGCCCTGCTGAGTTTCATTAGCAATTTCTATTTTTATTTCAGATCTCCAGTTCTTTGTTTAAGACAAAGTTATGGCCCTGATTGTAGCAGTAAATCTTTGTAAAAACACTGCTGTGGTTGCAGATAGAGTAAATAACATCCTTGAGAGCTATTGGGAATTCTTGTCTAAAAAGAAATTGACTCCCTCCCACTCAAGTGGGGCAGTAAATCCACAGCTGTATTTAGGGATACAGGAACCACCCAAACTCTTTTGCTGGGGAAAGGCATGACATTTCCAGTATCAGCAGGGAGTATATACCAATTCCTTTGTATCAGTTACACTTGAGTGTGAGCTAATGTCTGGGCTGGTAACCAGAAGGATTGTCAATAGTTTATCTGTGTATCATATTATAGAATCATAGTATCCCTACAGTGTGGAAACCCAGCCCTTCCACACTGCCCCTCTGAAGAACATCCCACCCAGATCCATCTCCCTACCCTTTCCCTGTAACCCTGCATTTCCCATGGCTAATACACCTAATTTACACATCCCTGGACACTATGAGCAATTTAGCATGGCCAATCCACCTAGCCTGCACATCTTTGGACTGTGGGAGGAAGCTGGAGCACCCAGCGGAAACCCACGCAGACACGGGGAGAATGTGCAAACTCCACACAGTCACCCAAGAGTGGAATCGAACCTGGGTCCCGGGTGCTGTGAGGCAGGGTCGATCTGCTCCTTGCAAATGATTTGGCAAGGGTGAAGGTAGCAGCTGTCCCAGTAGTTTCAGAGAGAACAAGTGAGATTAAGGAGGCAGTTCAGAAGAAGTTTCTGGGTGTTTTCCCTTCCTGAAAGATGGCTAAACAAGCTCTACAGTCAGATACCAAATTGGCTTCATCAATGGGTGATTCTACCATTTGGCTATCTGCCACATTTATGGGAGATTTGGATCACCAAAAGGATGTTATTACCAAGTTTTCCCTGGCTGATAAAAAAAAAACTTAATCTCAAACTGAAACTGAAGCAGAGAGCAATGCAATGACCTGAACGAGATCATCTCCTTTTGGGGAACAATTTTGCAGGGAGCTAGTAGACTGTAGATGATTCCCCCCACTCTTCACCCCCCCCAGCCCCCCACTGAAAACTGAAGGAGGCCACCAATGCATCCTTATGGTTATGGGTGTGGTTATCCAGTTCCCAGAGGCCATTTCACTCAGAACTATTTCTGCTGAGGTCATGTTGGAGAAGTTAACTCAGTGCTTCACTTGATATGGATAACGAGCTGAATTTCAGTTGGATCAAGCGCTATATTTATGTCCAAAATGTGCCAGAAAGTTGTGAATAATCTATGTATAACCTAGGTAACATCATCAGTCTAACACCCACAGTCACAAGGGACTTTAGTTGGATCCTCAGACATGCATATCTGCAATGAGTATCCGACAAACTGGGACAAAAGACTAGGATTTCTCTCGTTTGCTACCTGGGATTCGCCCAAAGCGTTCACCATATTTAAACCTTTTCAATTAGTTAGTCAACATGAGGTAAGAGGTCCTCTGAATTTGATCAAGGCAAGGTTCTTTGAGTAAATGGATGAGTCTTCTGTCTTACGTGAAATACCTGTGTTCTGAAAACTTGTAACATGCTCCAGGAGCCCCTTAATTTTCAGAAACAACCATGAAAGACAAGAAGGCCAAAATCCAAATATTTCAGGTCCATAACTATATGTTGGTGCTATTGCCCTTACAGTGTGAACCAGTGGTCCATATAGAGTAGCCGTATAGAGTATGGTGAGTTGAATTATTTGTTTGATGTCCCAATGGAGGAAGAAGGGGGCTAATGAGTCTGAGGCACTGCCTTCTGACTGGTTAGCTAATACCAAACTGTTGGGGAGATTAGATACCATGCTGTTTAAGTAAAGAAAATGGAGATGACCTGACAAGGCTGCTCAGGGCATTTAAAAGATTCTGTCATAAGAAAGTTCCCTCCACCCGAGCTAAAAAAAATCAGCACTAGTCACTCTAGGAGCCTTTTCCAATGCTGAGTCGTGCCACTTGGACTGGGAAGTTCCTCAATTGCTTTCTAGGGGCTAAGGGACCAAGTGGTAGCTGTAGTTCCTAACAGTGTTGTATACCGTGATGATGTACTGGTCTACAGTGACTCTTAGAGGGAGAACTTGGAGCAACCAGAAATCCTTTTTGGATGATTACAGTCAACTGATTTATTGACAAACTTTGCTAGGAACAGATTTGTAAAAGAATGGCCAGTCTACCTACAGCATATGGCGTGTCATGGACAGGTGTTGCTAAGATCAAAGTAAGTACACACTGATGGAGTTCCCAGTCCCCAAGTCTATATAGAAAATAGTGAGTTTTTTCAGGAGGGGGAAATGGTTCCTCCTACAGATTTGTACCACAACTCAGCAGTATATCTGAACCTGCAACAGATAGACCTGTTACAGAAGAAAACAAAAGTCAGGTGGGTACTAAGCATTTTAAAGATGCAGAAAACCAAATTAATCAAGCAATCTGTACTGGGTGCCCCAAATTTCATTAAGCCCATCAATGTAGCAATTGATGCTATTGATCTGGGAGTAGCTGGAGCCCAAAGAGGATGGGTGGGCAGAGAGAGATCAATGGGATACTTCTCCAAAAAGTTAAATTAACATCAAAAGAGATACTGCACAATGGAGAAAGAAACCCTGAGGCTATTACTGGCTCTTAAACAATTTGAAGTATTAGTCTGCTATGATAAAGAAAGTTGCCAATGTAATGGGATCATAACCCCCTAAGCTTTGTGGAAAAAATCAAAACTCAGAATGCTAGACTATTTCGGTGGGGCTTGTTATTACAGCTTAAAGATTATTCACATTGCAAGAAGAAACAATATGATAGCTAATGCTTTGTCCAGAATTTAACTTTGTTCTGAATTACCCATGTATGAAGATTGTAAAGAGCATTGTTGTATTAGTTAGAATTAAAAAGTGAATGGGTGTTTGCATGTTTCTTGTTCTTTTAATTATGATTTTTAACATCTTGTAATGAAACACATCAAAAAACCCATGTTTCATTTTTTCAAAAGGTGGATGTTATGGAGATGTATTAATTAAATATGAATTTATAATATTGGTTCGACATGTATAGTTTATACATACATAAATATTTTCAGTGAAAACATTTCCAGCATAGGCTGCAGCAGAAAGAAAATTTTGCATTTGCAAATATACTTAAATTGAGACAGTAAGTCTGCAGCATTTCCAGAGTGAGTCAGTTTGTGTTTGCAAATTAAATTGTTTTGAAAACATACAATCAGAGAGAATTTGCCATAGGAGAAACAACCTTGCCCACTCTCTTTCTTTGAAACCCTCCGATCAAAATTTACGAGTTGAAAACCCATTGGAAGACCTTATCGCTGCAAAAGGGGAAGGGATGGGGGTGGCACTTAAAGGAGATGTCAGAATTTACACATCTATCTTCAGACAAAGAAAATTCAATTAATCATGTGATCCAAGAAGAAATCCCATTGCCAAGAGCTCCTGTGGAAATTGACTGTGGCTGCAGACATCATTTTGGTTGATCTGTCTGTAAGTATATTTTCAGAATATAACTTACATGGCAAAATATTTTAAAAATAATACTTTGCAATCTTTTTTTCTTCAGGCTTGTCACTGGTGTAGAAGTGAACAGGAAAGTAGAGGCAGTGGTGAAGGTCATAGAGTCATACAGCACAGAAACAGACCCTTCGGTTCAACTCGTCCATGCTGACCAGGTCTCCTAAACTGAACTAGTTCCATTTGCCTGCATTTCGCTCATATTCCACTAAACCTTTCCTATTCTTGTACCTATCCAAATGTATTTTAATTTTGTAATTGTACTTGCCTCCACTACATCTTCTGACAGCTTGTTCCATATATGCACTACCCTCTATGTGAAAATGTTGCCCCTCAAGTCTCTTTTAAATCTTTCCCCTCTCACCTTAAGCTATGCCCTCTAGTTTTGGACTCCTGCACCATGGGGGAAAAGACTTTGACTATTCACCTTATCTGTCTCCTCATGATTTTATAAACCTCTATAAGGTCATCCCTCATTCCTACACTCCAGGGAAAAAGTTTCAGCCTATATGTGTATAACCCAGGTAATATCATCAGCCTATCACCCAGAGTCACAAGGCTTTAGTTTGGTATTAGCTAACCAGACAGAAAGCATTGTCTCAGACTCACTATACCCTTCTTCCTCCACTGGGACATCAGCCAAGTAATTCAACTCACCAATCTCCATATGGCTACTCTATGTGAATCAGGCTTTCACTGGTTCCCACTGTGAGGGCAATAGCCGTAGTGTATAGTTAAGGGCCTGAAATGTTTGGGTCTTAGCCTCCTTGTCTTTCATGGTCATTTCTGAAACTTAAGGGGCTCCTGGACCATGTCACAGGCTTCCAGAACATGGATAGTTCACTTAAGACAGAAGACTCATCCCTTTACTCTAAGGACCTTATCTTGATTAATTTCAGAGGACCTCTTACCTCATGTTGACTAACTAATTCAAAGGATTTAAATCTGGTGAACCCTTTGAGTGAATCCCAGGTAGCAAACAAGAGAAATCCTAGTCTTTAGTCCCAGTTTGTGGGGTAATCATGGCAGATATCCATGTCTGAGGATCTGATGGCTGGCATGATGGCTCAGTGGTTAGCACAGTTATCTCACAGCATCGGGGTCCTGGGTTTGATTCCAGCCTTGGGTGACTGTCTGTGTGGAATGTGTACATTTTCCCTGTGTGTGTGTGGGTTTCCTTCAGTTTCCTCCCACAGTCCAAAGATGTGCAGGCTAGATGGATTAGCCATGGGAAATACAGGATTACAGGTTTAGAGTAGGGGAATGGGTCTGGGTGGGATGTTCTTCAGAGAGTTGGCATTGATTCGATGGGCTGAAAGGCCTGGTTCCACACTGTGGGATGCTATGCAGCTGCTTCTTATATCTCAAAGCCTCCAGTCTTGGTAACAGACTTTTAAATCTTGTTTGCAACCCCTCCAGTTGAATAACATTCTTCCTATAGCAGAGTGACCAGGATTGTATGTAGTACTCCAGTTGTGGCCTTACCAATATCTTGTACAGCCATAACATGATGTCCCAACTCCTATACTCAATGCTCTGACCAATGAAGGCAAGCGTGCCAACCACCTTGTTCACCAGCCTGTCTACCCGTGATACCACTTTCAAAGAACTATGTACCTGGCACTCCTAGGTGTCTCTGTTTGACATAGAGTCATACAACACAGAAACAGACTCTTCAGTCCACCAAGTCCATGCCGACAATAATCCCTAACTAAACTAGTCCCACCTGCCTGCACTTGGTCCACATCCCTCCAAACATTTCTTATTCATGTACTTATCCAAATATCTTTTAAACATTGTAGCTGTATCCGCATCCACCACTTCCTCTGGAAGTTCATTCCACACACAAACCACTCTCTGTGTAAAAAATTTGCCTCTCATGTCTTTTTTATATCTTTGTCCTCTCACCTTAAAAATATACCCCTGGTCTTGAAATCCCTAAGCATAGGGAAAGGACTCCTGCCATTCACCTTCTCTATACCCCTCATGGTTTTATAAACCTTTATAAGGTCACCCCTTAACCTCTTATGCTCCAGTGAAAGAAGTCCCAGCCTTTCCTTTTCACTCAAACCCTTCATTCCCACCAACATCATGGAAAATCTTTTCTGAACCCTGTCTGGCTTAATAACATCCTTCCAATCACAGAGCAACTGGAACTAGACACAGTACTCTAGAAGAGTCATCACTCCCCAGGCCCCTAGCATTAATTGTGTAAGTCCTGCCCTGGTTTGACTTACCAAAGTCTGACAACTTGCATTTATCTAAATTAAACTCCATCTGCCATTCCTTGTCCCACTGGCCAAGATGATCAAGACTCCATTGTACTCTTAGATAACCTTCTTCACTGTCCACTATACCACCAATTTTGGTGTCATCCGCAAAACTTACTAACCATGCCTCCTATATTCTCATCCAAATCGTTCATATAAATGATGAACAACAGTAGACTATCACTGATCCTTGCAGGACACCATCACAAGCCTCCAGTCTGAACAACAACCTTCTAATACCACCCTTTGTCTCCCACCGTCAAGCCAATTTTGTATCCAATTGACTAGTTCTCCCCAGATCCCATCTGAACTAACCTTACTAACCAGTCTACCATGTGGAAGCTTATCGATAGCCTTACTAAAGTCCATGTAGACAATATTTGCCACTCTGTCTTCATCTATCTCCTTGGTCACCTCTTCAAAAAACTCAATCAAGTTTGTGAGGCATGATTTCCCATGCACAAAGCCATGGAGACTATTTCTAACCTATGCTTGCTTTTCCAAATGTACGTAGATTCTGACTGTCAGAATCCCCTCAACCAACTTACCCACCACCGATGTCAAGTTCATTGGTCTTTTGTTTCGTGGCTTTTCCTTGCAGCTATTCTTAAATAATGCCACAACATTAGCCACCCTCCAGCCATCCCGGCACCTTACCTATGACTATCAATGATGCAAATATCTCTGCTGGGGTCCTGCAATTTCTTCCCTAGCTTACCACAATGTCCAATTATCAGGTCTCAGGGATTTATCTACCTTTATGTGTTTTAAGACCTCCAGCACCTCCTCTTCCGTAAAGTGGACTCTTTTCAGGACATCATTACTTATTTCCCCAAGTTCCCTAGCTTTCATGTCTTCACAGTAAGTATTGATGTGAAATATTCATTTGGGATCTCACTTGTTTCTGTGGTTCCACACATAGTTGGCCTCGATCTTTGAGGGGCCCTATTCTTGCCTTAGTTACTCCTTTTCCCTTAATATAGTTGTAGAATATCTTTAACCGTATCTGCCAAAGTTATCTCATGTCCCCTTTTTGCCCTCTTGATTTCTCTCTTAAATGTACTTCTACACTTCAAAGTCCTCAAGGGATCCATTTGAGCCCAGCTAGCCATACCTGACATGTGCCTCCTTCTTTTCCTTGACCAGAACCTCAAAATCTCTAGTCATTCAGTGTTTCCTACTCCTACCAGCTTTGCCCCTTACAGGAAAATGCTGTCCCTGAACTTTCGTTATCTTGTTCTCGAATGCCTTCCACTTGCCAGACATCCATTTACCCGCAACCATCTTCCCCCAGTCAATTTTTGGAAGTTCCTGTCTAGGAGAGTCCAAAACTGGAGGGCAAAGGTTTAAGGTGAGAGGACCTAAGGGACAACTTTTTCACACAGTGGGTGATGCATATATGGAATGAGCTGCCAGAGGAAGTGGTGGAGGCTGGTACGATTACAACATTTAAAAAACATCTGGATGGGTACATGAATAGGAAGGGTTTAGAGGGATATGAGCCAAATGCTGGCAAATGGGACTAGATTTATATAGGATATCTGGTCAGCATGAACAAGTTGGACCGAAAGGTTTGTTTCTGTGCTGTATATCTCTATGACTCTGACTAATACCATCAAAATTGTGGACCAGGTCTATCCTTCTCCATAACTATTTTAAAACGAATAGAATTATGGTCACTGGTACCAAAGAGCTCCCCTACAAACACCTCAGTCACTTGCCCTGCCTTAGTTCCCAAAAGGGGGTTGAGTTTTGCCCCTTCTTAAGTGGGCCATCTACATATCGATTGACAAAGTTTTCTTGTAGGATATCTTTAACCTTATCTGCCAAAGTTATCTCATGTCCCCTTTTTGCTCTCTTGATTTCTCTCTTAAATGTACTTCTGCACTTCAAAGTCCTCAAGGGATCCATTTGAGCCCAGTCCAAGCCCTTAGCATGATGGCAGTCCCAGTGTATGTTTGGAAAGTTAAAAATTATTACAACCCTATTATTCTTACAGCAATCTGTGATCTTCCTGTATATTTGCTCCTGAATTTCCCGCCATTGGGGATCTATGTACAAATCCTTCAAAGTGATCACCCCCTTTTTATTTCTCAGTTCCACCCACACAGCTTCACTGGACGATAACCCAGGAATATCCTAAGTCCTGCTGTGATGTTTTCCCTAATCAAAAATGCCATTCCCCTCCTCTCTTAACTCCTCTTCTATCCTTCCTGTGGTATCTATACCACAGAACATTGAGCTGCCTGTCCTGCCCCTCCCTCAACCATGTTTTTGTCATAGCTATGATATCCCAGTCACATTTTCCCATTCATGCCCTAAGTTCATCTGCCTTACCTGTCAGGCATTTTGCATTGAAATAAATGCATTTTAATTCATCAGTCTCCCCTTGTTCTCTGCTGGACTCTTGCCTGCCTTGTCTATTTAACTTGTTCTCTAACTTCTGTATCAGTCTTAACCTTCTCTCTTGTCTCACTACAGTTTAGGGTTCCATTCCCCTGCCAAACTAGTTTAAACCCTCCTGAGTAATTCTAACAATTCTCCCTGCCAGGATATTGGTCTCGTCAAATTAAGGTGCAACCAATCCCTCTCGCACAGGTCACTTCTGCCCCAGAAGAGATCCCAGTGAACCAAAAATCTGAGTCCCTGCCCCCTGCACCAGTTCCTCAGCCAAGTATTCATTTGTCCTATCCTCCTATTCTTACTCTTACTAGCTCATGGCACCAGGAGTAATCCAGAGATTAATACCCTTGAGGTCTTGCTTTTTAACCTCCTGCCTAACACTCTATTTTCACTCTGCAGGACCTCATGCCTTTTTCTATTTATATCGCTGGTACCAATGTGTATAATGACTTCTGGCTGCTCAGGATCCCCTTTGAGAATTTGCTGCTCTGAGATGTCCTTGACCCTGGCACCAGTGAGGCAACACTCCATCCTGAAGTCTTGCTCATGACTGCAGAAATGCCTATCCATGCCCCTAACTAGAGAGTTCCCTATCACAATTGCTCGCTTGGACTTTGCCATACCCTGCTTTACAGCAGAGCCAGTCGTGGTGTCCCAAGACCTGGTCTAGGAAGGGAGCTGGAGGAAGCAGGGGTGAGGTGGTGGTGTGGTGGGATGGTAGATGCAGCAGGAGCGAGTGGAGGGGGCAGTAGGTCTAAGAGGAAGGGCAGAGAAAGGGGAACAGGAATAGCTGAGGAAGTGTGAGAGAGGCAAAGGGACTGTCAGAAGGATATGGCAGGGGTAAGAGAGAGGGGAGGGGGAGAAATGAAGGTGAGAGAACTGGAACAGAATAAGTGGGAGGAGATTAGGGTAGGGTGCAAGAGGTGATGGGGGCAGAAGAGTGGGTCCGCAAAGAACGTATGGAGATGGGAGCAAATGGGCAGAGGGGGGCAGGAGCAGGATCAGTGGAAGAGTGGTTTAGAGAAGCGGCAATTGGACATAGGGAATGAAAAAGGGGAGGGTGCAGCAGAGCAGTGTTACACTGGACAATGTTTTACTGGATAGTGTTTTACTGTAAACAGTGTTGTATTGGACAGGGTTTTACTTGTTAGTCTTTAACTGGATGGTGTTTCAGTGGAAAACAGCCCACCAACTCCCACAGCTACCTCGACTACACCTCCGCTCACCCACCTTCCTGCAAGGATGCGATCCCCTATTCCCAATTCCTCCACCTATGCCACATCTGCTCCCAAGATGAAGCGTTCCATTCCCGGACATCCCAGATGTTCTCGTTTTTCAAGGACTGCAATTTCCGCCCCCACAGTGGTCGAAAACGCCCTCGACCGCATCTCTTGCGTTTCCCGCACCTCAGCCCTCACACCCCCTCCCCGCAATAGAAACAAAGACAGAATTCCCCTTGTCCTCACGTATCACCCCATTAACCTCCGGATTCAACGCATCATTCTCCGCCACTTGCGCCACCTGCAATCTGACCCCACCACGAAGGATATATTTCCCTCCCTACCCTTATCTGCCTTCCGGAGGGACCGCTCTCTCCGTAACTCCCTCGTCCGTTCCACACTGCCCACTAGCCCCACCACCCCTGGTAGCTTTCCCTGCAAGCACAGGAGGTGCTACACCTGCCCCTACACCTCCCCCCTCATCTCCATCCCAGGCCCCAAGAAAACCTTCCACATTAAACAGATGTTCACCTGCACATCCGCTAATGTGGTATATTGTATCCGCTGTTCCTAATGTGGCCTCCTCTACATCGGGGAGACCAAGCAGAGGCTCGGAGACCACTTAATGGAGCACCTACGCTCGGTTCGTGACAAACAACAACACCTCCCAGTCACGAACAACTTCAACTCCCCCTCCCACTCCCTGGATGACATGTCCATCCTGGGCCTTCTCCAGTATCACAATGATGCCACCCGAAAACTGGCGGAACAGCACCTCATATTCTGCCTTGGAACCCTACAACCCAATGGTCTCAATGTGGACTTTACAAGCTTCAAAATCTCCCCACTCCTGACCTCATCCCAAGACCAGCACCCCTTCTCATCCCCGCCTCCTTGACCTGTCTGTCTTCCCTCCCACCTACCTGCCCCTCCCTCCTCATTGACCAACTCCCATCCCAACTTCCTATCAACACTCACCTTTACTAGCTTCATCACTGCCTCCTTGAGCTGTCCGTCTTCTCTCCATCTATCTGCTCCACTATCCACCTTTTGTCAGCACCTCCCCCTCTCTCTATTTATTTCAGAGCCCCCTTCCCCTCCCCCATTTCTGAAGAAGGGTCCAGACCTGAAATGTCAGCTTTCCTGATCCTCTCATGCTGCCTGGCCTGCTGTGTTCATCCAGCTCCACTCCTTGTTATCTCAGACTTCAGCATCGGCAGTTCCTACTATCTCAGAGTTTTCTTGGATTGTTTTATTTGGTGTTTTTCAATATGAGGGAATACATGATGAATGGTAAGATCGAGGATCAGACAGTTCTTGGTGTACATGTACACTGCTCCCTCAAGGTGTCAAGACAAGTGGATAAAGTGGCTGAAAATGGTATACTTGCCTTTATTAGTTGAGGCAAAGAGTGGAAGAGCAGTGAGATTATGCTGGAACTGCATAAAACATTGGTTAGTCCACAGCTAGTGTTCAGTTCTCAAGTCCACGTTATAGAAGGGATGTGATAGCACTGGAGATTTACCAGGATGTTGCCTGGGCTGGAGAGCTTAAATTATGAAGGGAGATTGGGCACAACGGGGTTGTTTTCTTTAAAGCAGTGGAAATTGAGAAGAGACATGATTGAGATGTATAAAATTATGAGGGGCATAGATAGGGCAGAGAAGAAGAAAGATTTCCCTTGATGGAGGGATTGATGATCAGGATCATGCTTTTTTTGTTTATTCATTGGTGGGATGTAGACATTGCCGTCTGGCCAGCATTTATTGCCTATCCCTAGTTGCCCTTGAGAAAGTAGTCACGAGCTACCTTCTTGAACTGCTGCAGTCCACTGGATTGACCCACAATGCCATTAGGGAGGGAATTCCAAGATTTTGACCCAGCAACAGTGAAGGAAGGGTGATATATTTCCATGTCATGGTGGTGAGGGGCTTGGACGGGAACTCGAAGGTGGTGGTGTTCTCATGTATCTGCTGCCCTTGTCCTTCTAGATGGAAGTGGTCGTGGGTTTGGAAGGTGCTGTCTAAAGATCTTTATGAATTTCTGCAGTGCATCTTGTAGACACTGCTGCTACTAAGCATTGATGGTGGAGGGAGTTTGCCTCCTGATACCCATTGATTCCAGTTTTGCTAGGGCTCCTTGATACCGCACTCAGTTGAATGCAGCCTTGCTGTCACTCTCACCTCACTTCATTTAAGGTAAAGGGCAGGGAAGAAGGTTTACACGATATGTGAGGGAAATCTTTTTTATCCAGAAGATGGTGGGAATCTAGAACTCTGCCAGTTAAGGTGGTAGAGCCATAAACAGTGTGTACCAAACAATATTGATGGGTGATAGATAAAAGACAGATGTCTGAGGTAGTAGTAAGGGCGTGGAATGCCCTTCCTGCAACAGTAGTAGACTCGCCAACTTTAAGGGCATTTAAATGGTCATTGGATAAACATATGGATGATAATGGAATAGTGTAGGTTAGATGGGCTTCAGATTGGTTTCACAGGTTGGTGCAACATCGAGGGCCGAAGGGCCTGTACTGAGCTGTAATGTTCTATGTTCTATTGAATATTTGGCAGTGGTGTATATTGAATAATATTGTACATTGTGTAAATTGAATAATATATTGGATAACAGTATGCATTGAATAATGTTACATATTGCATAGTGGCAGATATTTGACAGTGGTTTATATTGGACAGTATTTTATATTGAATATTGTAAAGTGGTTGATATTGAATTGAATTAGCTTTATTGTCATATGTACTCACACGAGTACAGTGAAAAGTTTACAAGTCGCCACTTACAGCACCTTCTTAGGTATAAAGGTACCTAGGTACAAATTCTTGGGTACAAAGTTCTTAGGAAAAAAATTAGAAAAGTAAAGAAATAAAAAAATTGGCACTGCAGACCTTGAGAAGTAAACAGAAAAATAAAGAAATAAAAAGTTCAGAATAACAGGCCTGCCACAATAATATAGCAAAGAAAAATGCATTTAAGAGTGAATTTTCTACAAAGTCCCTTTAGTCCATTTCACAGCTCTGGACTACAGGACCCGAACCTGCCATTGGAATCCTGGGCTGGACCAACCACAATGCCAAAACAAAAATGCCGTATGGAGTCACAGACTGACTGAAGCTCCCAGAAAGAAACCCAGACAGACACCAACGAAAACAGCCGCCAAAGTTGCCAAAAGGACACCAGGTCAATGTTGTCTGTTTCATTTATTGCATATTGAATAATGAATTGTATAGTGGTATATATTAAAAAGTACTGTATATTTGATAATAACATTTGGTGGTGTACATTGGACAGTATTCTTTATTACCTAATGCTATATAGTGGTGGATGTTGGACCACATTGTATCTAAATAATGTATATTGCATAGCGCACATATTGAACCATATTGGAGAAGGTGTATAGTTAGACAAAAATCACAGCAGTTTCTCGAATCCAAAGGCAGACAAACAGGAGGCTGGAAGAACACAGCAGACCAGGCAGCATCTGGAGGAAAAGAGCAGGCAATGTTTCAGGTATTACCCTTCTTCAGGACTTTTGTTTCATAGTATGGTCGAGGAGCTGAAGGGCTGAAGAGGTCACAGCAGCGGGGCTCACTGAGCTCACGTCTGAGGGAAGCAGAGAACTTCTTCAAAGTGGGCATCCTTTGAAGAGACTTCACAGTGGTAAAACTTGGTTAGAGACAAAAAAAATCTGCAGATTCTGGAATCGAAGGCAGACAGATAGGAGGCTGGAAGAACATTACGCCGGGTGGTATCTGGAAGAAAGGAACAGTCAACGTTTCAAGGTGTATTGTGGTGAAATGCTGTGGTTTGTATTTGGCTTGCAGAGGGGGATGGGCGCATTAACAAGCGGGCTGCCGGCGCCTGCGCACTGCCCGCTCCCTGTATCGCGCTAAGATGGCGGCGTCCTCCCTGGAGCAGAAGCTGTCGCGCCTAGAAGCCAAGCTAAAACAGGAGAACCGGGAAGCGCGGCGACGTATCGACCTGTCACTCGACATGAGCTCGCCTTCCAGCCCGAGGAGACCCAGACCCAGTAAGCGAACAGTGCTGTACTGTGGCCTGTGACCGGGAACAGTTTGTGTGGGGTCTGGGGCCCCCTACGCTCCGGATCCGGCCGCGGCCCCGCCGCCTTACAGCGGAAACACGCGTGCGTCACCATACTGGGCGGGGCGGTCGCTGATTGATAGCCGCCTCAGCCAATGGGAACGGGGTATGGCTGCTGGAGCTGGTGTCATTCCGCGGCTCGGTCGAATCACAGCACGGCGGAGGGCAGGGTTAGTGTGAAGTGGGTGGAGGATTCTGAGCTGTGGCCGTTAGATCAGGAACCTTTCCCTCGTGGATTGGAGAGGCAACTGTCCTCTCCTCCCAGGAACCGAGGAAGGCTCCCCACAGAGTGAGGTTTCCACCGCTCCAACTGTCTGCAGCCCTGGGCTGGGCCGTCATCTGCCGGCTGCTCCACGGTAGAGTGGGGCCTCGCGGTCTGATTGACAGCTGTCTCTGCCAATTGCATCGCAGTGTGACCCATCAATCAGGATGCTTATCCAATCGACTGCGGGGAAAGGGTGGCACTTCCGCGTAGACCTTAGTCGTGAGGGTGAGCGGAAGTTGCTCCCTGGGCCTCTGATTATTGTTTATTTACGAACAGTGGCTTCCAGCGACTAAGGTTCCCCCTATCTCGCTCCAGCCATGGGAAATGTCAGGGCGTGTGTTGGTGTTGATGGAAGGATCGCAGTTCCAAGCCCCCGCCCAGCATTTCCCGGGTCTGACATCCTATCACAATTGCCTGGGCTTCTAGAAGTCAGTTCATTGTCACCCCGCTACCCATCAGCAACACCTCTCCTTCATGCAGGACCTTTAATATGGGAAACATAATATGGCATTTTAACAGAAAACTGGCAATTCGTGACAGGCTAAGTAATTTATTGAACGGGATAGCTTATTAAGGAGTCTTGTTGAAGGAAGGGAGACGGAGGGTTTTAGCTCAGGAACATTTACAGAATTGTATTCATTCAACTCTGCACAGTATGCTCCTTATGGGTTTTCAAATGATTGCAACTTAACTCAATACCAAGGTAAAAGTATCTTCACGTGCTGATTGCTTGGAATAGGGTGTATGTATTGAATTGTGAATTTTCAAGTTTTTTTTGCTGAATCAGATGTTCCCCAACAAATGCAAAACATAGATTTTCTGAGATAGTAGGAACTGCCGATGCTGGAGAATCTGAGATAACAAGGTGTAGAGCTGGATGAACACAGCAGGCCAAGCAGCATCAGAGGAGCAGAAAAGCTGACGTTTCGGGTCAGAAAATAGATTTTCTGAGGTAGATTCCTTGTACTTTGATGTAAAGTGATCGGTACAAGCATAGGAATTAAGAGCAGAAGTAGGCCATTTGGTACTTCAAGCCTTCTTGCCGTTTAGCACAATGATGGTTTGTCTGTGTCATAGCTGTACTCGTACATTATCTAACCTACAGTAACTTATATTGAAATTCTCTCCAGTTAGAATTGCTGCTTACTAGTGCTGGTACTGTAGCAGCTTAGGGTGTTTCTCGTTTAGAGTGTAATACATTGTCTTGATTATTGATGATCTGTGGTCGACCCCAACAACAACTGGCCAATTGTCATTTAAACCTATAACATATAACAGGTCACTTCCTTAAGACAGGTTTCAGAAACAACTAACCAGGTTTTGACTGTGATAAATAGTGTTTACTGTTACTGAATATATTAAGAACCTGAGTAATGCCTTTTTCTTTCAGTGTGTATCTATTTAGCAAGTCAGTAATTAAAGTCACTAACTGAGCCTTTTTACATGGGTTGAACCTGTATAATGTCTTGCAAAACTGTAATTAACTCCACAGTACAGATCTTGTAAGATCAAAACAGTACTGTGATCACACTTACAGACTTTGTTAGCAAGGCTGCTTGTTCTGTAGTGTTTAATGTCAGTGTTAGTTATGAAGAGAGTGCACACTGTAGGCAGGGCACTTGCATGTCGAGTAAGGAGTGTCAGTCTTATTTTCATAGTGTGATTATGCAACAATGTCATTGGCATAGAAGAGTTATAAAACACAGTTTCCTAATGTAGAAAGTTGGATTAACAGTTTATGGAAGCTGATGGGCTGGTTTTGGTTAGTCATCTGATATGTGGACAGTTTTTTGGAGGCGACTGCTTGTTTGGGTGCCTACGTGTATAATGTGAGTGTAAATTTAAAATGTTTAAATTGCTTGAGGAAAAAGAAGTTCAAATTTTGTTGGCTGTTGTGTTGCTGTTTGTGTCAGATATTTTTTAAGACCTGTCTTTTCTCCTCCAACTGTAACCAATAAGTCTAGCTGTCATTTCAGGGGTGGAATGGGGAATCAAAGTATTGTTTGGATGGCTTAATGACTGTTGTAAGTTTAAGATTGACTTACACTTATGTACATTTTCCCTGTCAGAAATGCTTTACAACAATTCACAAAGAATTCATTTGAACTTGAGTGCCTGTAATATATTTGGAACACATTACTGCCTGCATCAACGTAGCCAAGCAAGAAAAAATCTTTGCTTTGGGCAAAATAACTTTCACATCCGCAATCCTGTTGTAAGAGCATCACCAGGTGTTAGGAGCTGTCTCATCTGCTCCTTATACGGAGGCCTAGTTATAGGGGGAAGAAACGTTCTTCGAAAAATGAGCTGTTGGAATGGAAATTAGGAAGTCCAAATTATTACAGTAGAAAGAAGGAAGGCAAGTTCAAACTAGTGAAAGTTACGTTTTGGACTGATTCCAAGAGATCCTTTATGCATGATGATCAAATAGACCTTCATAGAATAGCAGTGAAGGGAATTGTGGCCTTTCAAAATAGACGAATGGATAAAGTATACTCGGTGATATCCCTTGTACTTTATGGTCCTTTGAATATTTGTATAATCCAATGTTGTGAAAAAGATGGATACTTGGGAGGGTAGTGTGAAATGGTTATTGTTATTATAGACCATGTTATATTTACTTATGCATTCAAATCTTTTAAAAACTTATGTATGAATGTTGGCTTTGGCATTTATGATAGTCCTGCTGAATGTGATAATTGTATGAATCTGGAGATTGATGCTTTGTGATAACATACAATAACTGAAAAGACTCTGTATGATACTACACAGTGGTGCAGGGCTGGATGAACACAGCAGGCCAAGCAGCATCATATGAGCCTAACCCTAACCCTAACCCTAACCCTAACCCTATCGCTGCTTGGCCTGCTGTGTTCATCCAGCCCTGCACCTTGTTGTCTCGGATTCTCCAGCATCTGCAGTTCCTACTATCTCTGTATGATACTACAGGTGCTTTGAGGTCTAAGGCAAATGATGAAAGGTCTTAACTAGTGTCTGTTCACAATTAGTGCCCTAGACAATCCAAGCAATAGACTGAATAGTGTTCTAACCTGTGGCAACATCAGCCATGCACATTGCAGGCGAAATTTTTAAAAAATGACCTATTCAATGGGGTGAAAGTTTTTCTTTGTTTGTTAAATGGTGCTCTTTAGAAATAAATTTTTAGAATTCATTTTCAAGATGGTACTGGCAGTTCTATTTATTTTCCAAATTGTTTTCCTGAGAAGTTTGAGCAACTTTGAGTTGAATAATCGCTTGCTACACCAGAATGAACCACATTGGTGTGGGGCTGCAGTGAATGGTTAACAGTGGCACATGTTTCCCCTAAATGACACAAGTGAACCAGTTAGGTTTTTAACAGAAATCCGCCAGTTTCACAGTGTCTTTTACTGACTTCACTTCTTGGAGCTAAGCTCCAGTTTTAAGGTGTTGCCCCTTTGGTCTGGATTTGTCTGCCAGAGGAAAGAATTTCTCTGTCTTTTTTGAATCGTTTTGTGGCATTAATTGCAGTTGTAGGTAAAAATTTTAGTAATGAAAATGGTAGATTTATTAATGGACTACATGCCTCACTATGGAGGAAAAGAACAAAACACGACTGATACAATGGACGCTGAAAATAAGTTGGGGGAGGAACTCAGTGAATTTAATACAGTTTGAACAAATGGTAATGCAGATTATTACAGAATCCATTAACAGGGAAGCTATGTCTACAGTAGGCAGTTTATTTCTCAACTCCTTCCAGCTGGCCTTCCTTCACTTTCATAGCTTTGTGACTTTACTTTCTCTTGCAAATTCATTTATACCGTCATTCTTCACAACGTGGGTCATACAGTCAGTGAGCTAACAAATCCTAATTCATTGCCAAAACTGATATGGCCTGCAGTCTTGTTGGTTCTAGAATATACTTGTTCAGAATATTAGTCCAAATTAATTTTAAATGTGTCCTGTGTTTATTGCATAAGCTGTTCTGCATCCCTCAGTCTGAAAATTAAAATCTGCTATAAGCATGTCGTTCCTGCTATGTGCATTTGTTATTTCCTACTGAACAAGGAACAGGAGTAGGCTCTGCCATTTAATAAAATCATGATTGATCTGATTGTAAAGTGGGATCTACATTCCCCTTTGAGACAACAAGGTGCAGGGCTGGATGAACACAGCAGACCAAGCAGCATCATAGGAGCAGAGAGGCTGACGTTTCGGGCCTAGACCCTTCATCAGAAAATCCCTCTTCCGTACCTACACCGGCCCTAAACCCCACCTCTTCCTCCGTTACATTGATGACTGTATCGGCGCCGCCTCGTGCTCCCATGAGGAACTCGAACAGTTCATACACTTCACTAACACCTTCCACCCCAACCTTAAGTTTACCTGGACCATCTCTAACACCTCTCTCCCCTTCCTGGACCTCTCTGTCTCCATATCGGGCAACCACCGACTCCCACAGCTACCTAGAATACTCCTCCTCCCACCCACCTTCCTGCAAAAATGCTAGCCTTTTCTGATGAAGGGTCTAGGCCCGAAACGTCAGCCTCTCTGCTCCTATGATGCTGCTTGGTCTGCTGTGTTCATCCAGCCCTGCACCTTGTTGTCTCGGATTCTCCAGCATCTGCAGTTCCTACTATCTCTACATTCCCCTTTGCCTTGTTAACATTCACACCTTTGCTTATGAAGAATCTATTTATCATTGCCTTAAAAATATTTGTGGGCCCTTCATGAAAAGTTGGTGAAAGCAGAGACTTTCAAAAAGACTTCACACTCTGTAAGGAATAAAATTCTTCTAATCTCTGTTTTAAGTGGGCCCTAGTTCTAGATTCGACCTCAAGAAGAAACATTCTGTCCACATCTAACTCTTGAAGACCCCTCAGGATATTATATGTTTCAACAAAATTACCTTTACTTTTCTATTGTAGAAATCTCCATCTCCACCATGTGACTATGATAAAAGAGCTCTGTTGCCAACCCTCACCAGAATCTTGAATCCTTTCCTGCCTCTTTAGTTCCACCATGGTATTTTCATTGTCTTACTCACCTTCACTGCTGGAATCATGTATTTTAGCAATGTTGCTCCTTTTCTTCCTCTCAAATTCCCATTTCCTTCTGAAGGTCCTGGAATATGTGTAGTCCACCTAATCCTCCTACAGAAGATGGTAGTAAGCTGCCTTCTTGAACTTCTGCAGTCCCTGTGCTGCAGGTAGACCCATAATACCATTAGGGAGGGAATTATGTCATTTAACTAAATAAATACTTGAAGGCGGAAAAATAATTCAGGGATGTGGAAATAGAATGTGGCAAGTGGGACAAACTGGATTGCTGTCCAAAAGAGGCAGCAAATATGTGATGAGCTGAGCGATTTCCTTCTGTGCTGCATGATTCTATGGTGTTCTGTAATTGTGTTTTAAGCACATTTCTTTATTTGAGAGCATTTGAAATTTGTGCCCTTCATGTCAGTTTCTTACACTTTGTTCTTAACACTGCTATACATGCAGTTTGATATCTTCTATTTCATTACTTCTGCTTTATATTTGACAGGGGTTTTGCAATTCATACAATATTTCAAATCTATTTAGCTTTATATCCTTTGTACTCTGACCATTGCTCTTGCCATGTGTTAGCCATGGCTCATTTGGTTGTTAATTCTTTTGCTTCTAAATCACAAGGCTGTAGGTTCAAGTCCACCCCTGATCATGAATGTACAAATCAGTGGTGCTGTCCTTTGAATGAGACATTAAACTGAGGGCCATCTGCTTGTTCAGGTGGATGTCGACAATTTTGTGGCACAATCTTGAAGAGAACTATGAAGTTATCTCTAATGTCTTAATAATCATCCTTTAATCAACATTCCGATAAACAGATTATTGATCACGCTATCCCTATCGCCTTGTTTGTGGAAGATTGCATGAGTGCATATTGACTGCCATGTTTCCTACATTACAACATTGATTATTCTTCAAAAGAAACTTTATTACCTGTAAAGCACTTTGAGATGCTCACTGTGCCTGATAAGTGCGATGCAAATGCAAGTCTTTCTATCCTCTTTTTTGCTTTTAATTTTAGTTCATTATTTTTTTCCATCCACTAGATGTTTGGTTGAGGTGTAGCTCATCTCATTAGTACACATGCCAGTGTTCCTTTAAGCACCGAACCCGGGAGCACGGTGGCTCAGTGTTTAGCACTGCTGCCTCACAGCGCCAGGGACTATCTGTGTGGAGTTTGCACATTCTCCCCGTGTCTGCATGGGTTTCCTCCGGGTGCTCCGGTTTCCTCCCACAGTTCAAAGATGTGCAGATTAGGTGGATTGGCCATGCTAAATTGCCCGTAGTGTTCAGGGATGTGTAGATTAGGTGAGTTATCAGGGGATGGGTCCGGGTGGGATGCTCCAAGGGTCGGTGTGGACTTGTTGGGCTGAAGGGCCTCTTTCCACACTGCAGGGATTCTATGATTCACTTGCACGCTGTTACCGTTTGCTGTAGAATAGTGGGTTTCTTTGTATCTGCTATTTTGCCTTTGGGACCAACACATCTTTGCTGGCTTAAACAAGGTTGTGGGAATAGGATTTAAATGGGATTATTCCTTTAAATGTCATTTTACTTCTTTTAAAAAAAAATCTGAAGCAGTATAGTGAATTATCATCAGGCGTTTTGACTGAGAATAGTCAGTTCATTGAACGAAGACACAGTTGAAATAACCAGCTGCTTGAAGCTTCCAGTTAGTGAACAGAAATGGTAAAACACACTGTCTGATGTCTGCCATAAGCTAAACCCACTGATCCTAGTTTATTAAGCAGCCTATGTGATGAATCAACATGCAGAAGACAGCAACTGCTTTCTATCAGGCTGTGTAGAAGCTCAACTTGATTGACTTGTTAATTTCCCAGCCTCGTTAACTAAATAACAGCTAACCACCCTCCCCTCCTCCTGGGTTGCATAAACATGTGAACCAGCCATTAAAATGCTATGCTGAGTTGACAGCTTTGCTACAGCACAGCAATGCTATGTAAAAGGGACATTGTAATACAAGCTGTCTCGGCTGAAGGGGTAGCAGCTGCAGGGTTGGTGGACCCAAGTAATCTGTAGGCTGTGAGAGTTGGCATTTCCTGTGATCTCAAGTCAACTAAACACAGAAAAGATCTGTTTATGGGGAACCTAGGACTTTTTAGGATTTTCTTATTTGCCTCTCCGTTTTCTGGAGTTTCACTGTATCTTGCACTTGCTGGCTGCTAGTGTGTGTGGTAACCTGCAGTGATGCCAGTGCTGCTCCAAGATAGGCATTTGAGCTATTATGTAGCTGCCTTGTTGGTGCTTCCCCTATCCTGGTGAAGATGATCTTTTTTTGCAGAGCAATGATTAAGATCAGATCAATGAAGCTCTGCTTAAAGTGGTGCAAGATGAATGTGCTTCTCCCCTTTAATGCTTTCCATTGGATAGTAACCTCAGAAGCCTGGTTCTGAGAAATAGTTGGGACAAGCAGGGGAGTGAAGAGGTCTCGTAGTCAAAGCTGATGAATCAGCATTTCTTCTTTTTATTGCTTCTCGCCTTGCCCTTTTAAAGGTCCTGGCCAACATTCCCTCTAAGTGGCATGTAGACCCACTCTAAAGCTTTTTGTATGGAGATTGGATTGGCATGCCAATTGTGACATAGACTTTCAGTTCCAGAAGTCAGTGCCATGCATGGACTTTGGAAGCCTCTGCAGTTGGAAAGAAAATTAGAGAAAATGCTGATCCAGGCAGTATAGGGATCTGGTCTGCATCCTAGAGGATGGCATGGGACAGTATAAGACTATGATACGTAGGAACAACTGTAGGCCATTCAACCCATCGAGTCTGCTCAGCTATTCAATGAGATGACCAATTCAGTGATCATGGCTGATCTGATAACCCTTTACTTTCCTGCCTTTTCCCTACAACTGTTGTTTCCCTTACTGATTAAAAATCTGTCCATCTCAGCCTTGTATATACTTGATAATCCAGCCTTGACAGCCGTCTGCAGTAAAGGATAGCACAGATTCATTGCCCCTGAGAGACCCTAGCACAAATTGTTTTGCAGTACCAGAGCATCCTGTAGCTATTTGGCTCGGTGTAACTCTGTTGATATTGAAAAAGCTGTTGATTACTCCCACAACCTTGCTTTTGCCTTGTAGTATTGTCCCCTTGAGATATTTATCTAAATCCCTTTAGAAAGTTACTGTTGGGTATCTATCCACCCTTTCAGGCAATGCATTCCTGATCCTGAAATTGACTTCAGTAAGAATTATACAGTACCTACAGCACAGCCATTACATGTGAGTCATCTAATAGCTCTTGCCTTCTGAAAAAGCATCTGCCCTTTTCACCACCCATCCCTGGTAAAGGCCTATTCCTGCCTTTCCCTAGATCCCTCATCCTATTTGTCTAATGCATCAAGCCTCTCCTTAAATGCTTAGAATTATAGATTCCCTGCAGTGTGGAAGCAGGCCATTCAGCCCATCAAGTCCACACTGACCCTCTGAAGTGCATCCCACTCAGACCCACCCCCTGCCTTATCCTTGTAACCTTGTATTCCCATGGATAATCCACCTAACCTGCATATCCCTGGACACTATGGGCAATCTACCTAACCTGCACATCTCAGGACTGAGAGGAAATCAGAGATTCCAAAAGAAACCCATGCAGACATGGGAGGAATGTGTAAACTCCAAACAGACAGTTGCCTGAGAGTGGAATTGAACCTTGCTGTTGTGAGGCAGCAGTGCTAACTACCATGCCGCCCGTACCTTCCACGCTGTGTGCTTCAGCAAACTGTTTCTTCATACAGAGGGAACATTGCATTGCTGGAGGAACGGTACAGTGGGAGTATTGTGCTGTTGGAAGGCCAGTGCAGAGGGAGCATTGCTCTGTCAGCAGGACAGGACAGAGGGAACATTGTTCAGTTGGGAACCCAGTGCAGGGGGAGCATTGAAACTTTGAAGGACAGTTCACAGTGTATATTGTGCTGTTGGATGATTTGAGTACAGGAGCAGGAATCTCTTGCTACAATTGAACAGGGCCTTGGTGAGACCACAGCTGAAGCTTTATGTGCAGTTTTGGTCTCCTTTAACTGAGGAAGAATGTCCTGACAATTGGAGAGAGTGTGACAAAGGCTTACTAGACTGATTCCTGGTATGGCAGGACTGACATATGAAGAGAGACTGGATTGGTTCAGACACATTATCACTGGAGTTTAGAAGAATGAGGAGGAAATTCATAGAAACCTATAAAATCCTAACATGACTAGACAGGGTAAATGCAGGCTGTTCCCGATGACCAGGTTGTCACAATCTATTGAAATGGAGTATGTCGTTTAGGGCTGAGATGGGGAGAATTTCTTGACCCAGAGAATAATGAACTTGTGGAATTCTCTGCCACGGAAAGTAATTGATGTCAAACAATTGATTGTTTTCAAGCGGTAGATATAGTTCTTGGGGCTAAAGAGACCTTGCAGTATGGGCGAAATCAAGAGCGGGGTACTAAGTTGGATGGTTAGCCTTTATCATATTGAATAGTGGAGCAGGCCTAAAGTGCTGAACAGCCTACTGATCCTCCTATTTTCAATATTTCTATGGAACAGTCCAGAAGAAATGCTACTCTGTCAAAGGGCCAGTGCGACAGGAGCACCGTGCTTCAAGGGTTTGTTTACCAAAATTGTCCTTGAGCATGAAGACGTTTTAGTTTTTACATTTTAATGAAATTATTTAACCTTTCAGTCATGTAGGCAATTGGAAGTTGAACTGTGGAGTCAGTACTGTTTGATATTAGAGCAAGGAAGTTGTAATGAAGCGCTATCCCTGCGTTCAGATTCATGAATAAAGATGTGATTTTTAAACTGAAATTACCTGGATTGGGATATCTCTTTGCCAGCTCAGTAAACCTCTTAATCCCGGGTTCTGAATCTTTGCTTTGTCATGGAGACAAGTTTAAGAACTGTGCGCATATCTGTAAAGGAAAAATACTGTGGATACTGGAAATATGAAACAAACACAGAGAATACTGGATGAAAGTGGGTTCTAAAGATTGTTCTCGAAATGTTAACTCTGTTTCTCTCTCAACAGATGTTGCTTGACCTGCTGAGTTTCTCCAGCATTCTCTATGTTTGAACATTTTCAAATCAACCTATTTAGATATGTTGTTACATACCTCTCGGTCAGATCAGACTTGAACCCAGATTATCTGGTTCATTGGTTGGATATTACCACTATGCCACAAGAAGCCCTCGTTCTCTGTGTTTGTGCCTGTAAACATGCAGAACTGCACTTTCCTGAAGGTGCTTGGGATAGGATGAGTGTTGATTGTCCTGCTAGCATGCATCCCATTCTCACTGTTCCTTTACTAATATTTTCCTGATGGAATAAAAATCTGCTTGTTACTCGTGTGTGTCTGTGTATCTGTACGTGTCTGCATTTTTTATATACACACACATGCATAAATGTCACATCATATGCACATTTGTATGTGTTCTTGTGTATATAACAAATGATATTATATCTGAAAGAGTGCCCAAATAGAAGGTTCTGAAGATGAGTGTGCAACAGAAGCCGATCTTCAGAAGTGCAGGCATGCATATTAACATAATCCGTGTGGAATTGAATGCTGAAATGTGATTGGGTGTTGTTGCAACCAGTACTGCAGTAAGAGTAGCCCGCAGTGAATAGGCGTGAGGTGTCAGGTTTTATGTGTTTCTATTCCTACTGTAGACTATTTAAGATTTCATAAAAGCTCTATTGCCCTTCACAAATATTGTAGCTTCGGATGGGTACGTGATGTTAATGGCCCTCATTTGTGATTTTTTTAAAAACAAATCATTCATGGGATATAGGTGTCACTGGCAAGGCCAGCATTTGTTATCCATCCCAAATTACTAAAAATGAGAGGCTTGCTAGGCCAGAGAAGATAGCCATTAAGAATCAACAATGTTATTGAGAATCTGGAGTCACGTGTAGGCCAGACTACGTAAAGATTGCAGATTTTCTTACCAAAGGACGTTAGTGAACTGGTTGAGTTTTGATAACAATCAATAATGGTCACCATTACAAAGACCAGCTTTCAATTCCGATTTAATTGATTAGCTAATAGAACGTAAATTCAATCAGCTACTGTGATGGCATTTGAATCCATGCCCCAAAGGATTAGCCTGGGCGTCTGGAAGATTAACCTAGTACAAGTGCCATCTCCTAGTACAGGTACTGGTCTCTGGTTTTAATTGGGTATATAGTGCTACATGCCCTGCTTTGTCACTGTCACCTTGTTTATGTTTTCTCAACGTTACACCATCTCACATCAACAGGGACAACTTGTATTTATTTGCAGCCTGTACTGTAACAAAGCATCTCCAGGAGCACTATAAAACAAAATATGTTACCAAGTTTTAAAGCAGTTGGACATATGACCAATAAATTAATCAAAGAGTTCAGTGCCTTGAAGAAAGGAAGGCTTAGGATGGGGATTCCAGAATCTAAAATGGTTTAAGGCAATGATAGAGCAATTAAATCCAGGATGCTCAAGAATATGGATTTAAATGAATCCAGATGAGTGGTAGGATTGCAGAGCTGGAGGCAAGTGCAGAGATCGAGAGGGGCAGGCCTGTGGTTGGAGGTGAGATTTGAAAGTGAACATTTTAAAATTTAGGATAACTGGGAGCATATAAAGGGTGATAGGTGGGTGGGATTTGACATACATTAGGACAGTGGCAGTGGAGTTTCAGGTGGCTTCCAGATTATAGAAGGAAGACCATAGAAGGCCAGACAGGAGTGTTGAAGGATCCAAGTTCAGAGGCTCAGATGCGGTGATGCAGGGTTGAATTGGGCACAATTATACAGTTGGGAATAGGCGGAGTAATGGATGACAGGGATATTTAGTCAGCAGCTATTCTCCTTGTCAAGCTTGACACCAAGTTGAGAGTCAACAGAGGGAGGAATAGAATTGCTGGTTAGCGAACAGACTTTGTGAAGAGAACTGTGGTGATCCCTGTTTTTGGTTGGAAGGATCTAAAGCTATTGAACATTTGTCATAGGACATGACCAAAGCTTTAAGAAACCAGAAAATAACTTCCCAGCCTGAATTTAGTTTCTGTTAGTTGCTTAAAATAGAACCCAGTAGATTTCTGGGATGTTTATGGTGAGGAGTAAAGACAGCTCTCACTTGCGTTTGCCATATAAGTTGCATTTTGTTGTAAGCCCTGAGCTTAGGTTAAAGTTAGAGTTCCTGACCCAGCCAGTGATGGCCGCATCCCATGAATGAATTCTTTTTTTAAAATGTGTTGTGTCTTGCCACCTCACTGAAGGTAAATTTGTAGATGCAGTTTGTGCATGATATCTTGAGCCTGTCTGCTTCTTAGCTCCTCAGTTCATTTCCCAAGCACCTAGGTTAGTTGGTACTCGTCCTGAACGCATGTCATGTGCCATGAGCTTAGATTGAGAACGGTGCAGAGATCGTATAATTTACAGCAAACAAGGGGAGCACTGAACTATGCACTGTGTATGCCTGCTTCAGCTAGGGCTGTGGACAAACCAGCAGGAACAGAATTCCCAAGTTTGTGTCCAGCCACTGCTATGGCCTAGATCTAAACAAACTTGGGTCATATGACATCAGCTGAGCAATACTAACGTCAGTTGCCATGCAGCATAGGAGTCTTGGTGAAGAGAGATCTGCCAGAGCCACAAGACTCTTGAGCTAGCAAGCTACAGGGAGATTACTAAAACTGTTTGCATAATTTTTATTCTGTGATTGACAGCTGTGTGTCAATGAGGAAAAAGTGCTTTTGAAGCCATTTATCCTTGTCTTTTTTTTTTCAGGGAAATTTGCAATATATCCTGGGCAAATATTGGTCAGTGGCTGAAGTCCATATGAGGCTGGTCAAAAGCTTTGTAATGCTTGACCATGTTGAAAATGACTTTCTAGTTCCTTGGGTCAATGTGACTATATGGGTGAACAAGGAACAATGTCCTTTTTTCTTTCCATAGCAACTGGTGTTTCTCATGTCAAAAATAAGTGTTAAGCAACAAAATAAAATTACTTTCCAACTAGATGATTACATTGATCTGTTAAATATTCAACACATTTTAAACACTTCTCAAAGTTTTACTTGAAAAATTCTTCAAGGTCTGAGATTTAGAATCTGGCTGGTCCCCCTGAAACAAGTTCTCTTGTAGTGTGTGCTATAGGCAAGATTTTTAATTGATGTATGCATGAATAACTTAAGTGTTGCCAATATGGTATGTTTAAGTAAATCGGTTAGTAGTTCAACATTGCAATTTTCTATCATCACAGACCTGTGATTTTTCAGGACTGCAGCCACAATATTAGGTGAGGAATTGCTGTACAAGCAAATATGAAATTCACATTACATTTGACGGTCATTGTAAATGCATTTCCACTAATGATGAAAGGTTTTCTGAAAGTTTCATGAGCTCGACGTTTTGGAGGGATTTTGTACGCCCAGGCAGTCAGTTCTTTGGCTTTGACACAGATTCAGCAACACTGTTTACTATTTTTGGGAAAAAAAATGCTATCTTTCAATTTGTTGTAAGTTGTGACTAAGTCATGCTTGGGGAGAACCAGAGTTTATTGTTGCCTGTTAGTCTTTAGCAACAGTCTGTGGAATATCACAAGACACCAGAACAATTTGTACATTGTAAGCTTAAGAATGATAATCAGTCACAGGATATGATTACACAGTACACTGGGAGTTGAGATTTCAGAGTGTGCCATTTCTTCCCAAGTTTTTTCATAGAAGTGCCCCTAGGTAACATTTCATAGGACAAGCTGTAAGGATGTAGCCAGATATGAGAAACAATTGGATTTGCAATAATGCCACTGTTTCCACTGAAGCAGAGAAGGCTAAGAGGAATTTGAATAAGAATTTGTAAAAGAAAATTAGTTTCTTTCTGGAGTTCTAAGAAGTTAATTGTGAACTGCTTTTTTCAAACAAAAACAAAGTTGCTGGAAAAGCTCAGCAGGTCTGGCAGCATCTGTGGAGGAGAAAACAGAGTTAACGTTTCAGGTCCAGTGACCCTTCCTCAGAACTTCTCCTCCACAGATGCTGCCAGACCTGCTGAGCTTTTCCAGCAACTTTGTTTTTGTTCCTGAATTACAGTATCCACAGTTCTTGTGCTTTTTTGAAACCTTTACTGATTGACCTGAGCTCTTTAAATTTAACCCATATTAGTAGACTGTTTTAGTTTACCAACTGAAGATTAACTGGTCTAGTTTTCTGGCTGTTCTCTCATGCCTCTGTTTTAATGAGGAATGTCATATTTTTCAACTTTCAATTCTCTGACACCACTCTGCTTACCATAGAATTATGGGAAATTGAAGTCAGAGATTGTGCTCAGGATGGAAAGGGGAGGCATTAATATTGTGATAATGTCACAGGGCTAGTAGTCCAGAATCCCAGACTCTTAATATTCTGGGCATACGGGTTCAAATCCCACCATGGCAGAAGTTGAAATTTGAATTCAACAAAAATCTGGAATTTAAAAGGCTCACCTAATGATAACCATTGTCGAAAATCCCATCTGGATCACTAATGCCATCAAGGGAAGGAAATCTGGCATCCTTACATGGTCTGGCCTACATGTGATTCTAGACTGTCAGCATATTTTGAGTCTTAATCACCGTCTGAAGTGGGCCTAGCAGACTATTGTCCTAGCCAGTGATCCCCACATCCCAAAAAAAATGTCCCAGTGATTTTTACATTAAGTTGAAGGATGGTGGAACTCTGGAACTTGCTGCTTTTAAGGGTGGTAGATGTAGAAATCCTCATAACATTTAAGAAGTATTTAGATGTGCACCAAGGCAAAGAAGGCTGGAATGACTGTGCCAAGTGCTGGAAAATGGGATAGAATATGTAGGTAAAAACTGAAAGAACTGTGGATGCTTAAATCAGAAACAAAAACCAAAATTGCTGGAAAAACGCAGATCTGGCAGCATTCGTGGAGAGAAATCAGAGTTAACGTTTCAGGTTGAATGACCCTTCCTAAGGGGTTCTGAGGAAGGGTCACTCGACCCAACATTAACTCTGATTTCTCTCCATGGATGCTGCCAGGCCTGCTGTGCTTTTCCAGCAGTTTCAGTTTTTGTTTCAGAATATATAGGTCATTGTTTTTGACTGATGTGGATATAATTTTCTGTACTGTAGATCTGACTCTATACATTAATGTCAATGATTCTTCTCACTCTCCATTACAATTCCTTACAGCTTCGCTGCCAATTTCATTCATTCTATAACAGGTATACTATTTTGGATACTGTTGTGGTGGTTGCGGGGGGTGGATGGTGGGGGTGGTAGCCTTTCAGGGAAGTATAACAGCAGCAGCCAGACCCATGGCACTGACTGGCTGTGCTGCAGAGCAGGGTCGGGTAAAGTCCAAGCAAGCGTTAGTAGCCTTAGGGGACTCACTAATCAGGGGCACAGACAGGTGTTTCTGTGGCTGCAGTCGAGACTCTAGGGGATGATGTATCGCCTCCCTGGTGCCAGGGTCAAGGATGTCTCTGAGCAGTTGCATGAAGTTCTTAAGGGAGAGAGTGAGCAGCCAGAGGTCATTGTACATATTGCTATCAATGACATAGGTAGGAAAAGGGATAAGGTCCTGAAGAGTAATTATAGGGAGTTAGGCAGAAGGATAAAATGCAGGACCTTAAGGGTCGTAATTTCTGGACAACTTCAGGTGCCACATGTTCGCGAGAGTAGGAATAGGAGGATTTGGCAGATGAATGCGTGGCTTGAGAGCTGGTGCAGGGGACAGGGATTCAGATTCTTGGATCATTGGGATCTCTTCTGGGTTAGGAGTGACCTGTGCAAGAGGGACGGCTTGCACCTGAACTGGATGGAGACCAATATCCTGGCGGGGATGTTTTCTGGCGCCGCTCATCATCATCATCATCATCTTCATAGAGTCCCTACAATGTGGAAACAGGCCCTTCGGCCCAACAAGTCCATACCGAGCATCCCACCTAGACCCATTCCCCTACCCTTTCCCTGTAATCCTATGTTTCTCATGGCTAACAGACTTAATCTGCACATCCATGAACACCTTAGCAATTTAGCACTTTGGCAATTTAGCATTGCCAATCCACCTAACCTGCACATCTTTGGACTTTGGGAGGAAACCGGAGCACCCAGCGGAAACACGCAGACACTGGGAGAACGTGCAGACTCCCACACAGACAGTCACCTGAGGGTGGAATTGAACCCAGGTCCCTGGTGATGTGGGCCAGCAGTGCTAACCACTGAGCCACCGTGCCACTTGGGAGGATTTAAACTTGTCCGGAAGGGGGATGGGATCCAAAGCAGTAGGGAGACAAAAAAGAAGGTATAGAAGTTAATGAGAGCAAGTTAAACATTAAAGGCAGTGTTGATAATCCCAGTAGTAGATGGGGCGGGCAAGAGCAGGTAGGAAGCAATGGAAGTTTGGCTTAAACTGCATTTATTTCAATGCAAGAGGCTTGACAGGTAAGGCAAATGAACGTGGGGCATGAATGGGTACATGGGACTGGGATATTATGGCTATTATGGAAACATAGCTGAGGGAGGGACAGGACTGGCAGCTCAATGATCCAGGGTACAGATTCTATGGGAAGGATAGAAGGGAAGGCAAGCGAGGAGGGGCAGAGATAATAGGAACTGTCGATGCTGGAGAATCTGAGATAACAAGGTGTAGAACTGGATGAACACAGCAGGCCAAGCAGCATCAGAGGAGCAGGAAAGCTGACGTTTCGAGTCTAGACCCTACTTCAGAAATGGGGAGGGGAAGGGGATTCTGAAATAAGTAGGGAGAGAGGGGGAGGGGGATAGAAGATAGGTGGAGAGGAGACAGACAGGTCAAAGAGGCGGGGTTGGAGCCAGTAAAGGTGCGTGTAGGTGGGGAGTTAGGGAGGGCATAGGTCAATCCAGGGAGGACAGACAGATCAAGGAGGCGGGATGAAGTTGGGAGGTAGGAGATGGGGGTGGGGCTTGAGGTGGGAGGAGTGGATAGGTGGGAGGAAGGACAGGTTAGGGAGGCAGGGACGAGCTGGGCTGGTTTTGGGATCCAGTAGGGAGAGGGGAGATTTAGAAGCTTGTGAAGTCCACATTGATACCATTGGGCTGCAGGGTTCCCAAGCAAAATATGAGATGCTGTTCCTGCAACCTTCGGGTAGCATCGTTCTGGCACTGCAGGAGGCCCAGGAAGGACATGTCGTCCAAGGAGTGGGAGGGGGAGTTGAAATGGTTCGCGACTGGGGCAGCTGTGTTTTTGACTAGGGAGCACAGCACGGCAATACTGAAGAGAACACATTCTTGAGGGTTCGTTCACTGAATCTATATGGGTAGAACTGAGAAATAAAAAAGGGGAGATTACTTTGATAATGTAGTATAGGCCCCCCGCAATAGTCAGCCTGAAAATGAAGAGCAAATATTTAAGGAGGCTGCAGGTAGCTGCAAAAATAATAGGGTTGTAAAACAGGATTTTAACTTACCTAACATCGATTGGGACTCCCATAGTATTAAGGGCTTAGATGGAGAGAAATTTAAGTGCATTCAGCACGAATCTCTCATGCAGTATGTAGATGGCCCAACTAGAAAATAGGCAAAACTTGACCTCCTCGTGAGAAATAAGGCAAGGCAAGTGACGGAAGTGTTACTAGGGGTGCACTTTGGGTCCAGTGACCATATTCCGTTAGCTTTAAAATAGCTATCGAAAAAAATTGGTCTGATCCACAAGTCAAAGTTCTAAATTGGGGCAACACCAATTTTGATGGTCTTAGATAGGAACTTTCAAAAGTTGTTTGGGGGAGGCTGTTTGCAGACAAAGGGACGCCTGGTAAGTTGGAGGCTTTCAAAAATGAGTTAGTGAGGATTCAGGGCCAGCGTGTTCCTGTTAGAGTGAAGAGTAAGGCTGGCAGGAGTGGGGAACCCTGGATGACTGGAGTCCCTGGTCTTGAAAAAGAAGGAGGCTTATGCCATCGTTGGGATCAAGTGAATTCTTTGAGGAGTATAGAGGGTATCGGAGTATACTTGAGAGAGAAATCAGGAGGGCTAAAGGAGGATGTGAGATAGCATTGACGAATAAGGTAAAAGAGAATCCAAAGAGATTCTACAAGTATATGAAGGACAAAAGAGTAACTAAGGCCTCGTTAAGATAAACAAGGTCATCTATGCGGGAGCCAGAAGTGCTGGGTGAGATCCTAAATGAATATTTCTCATTGGTATTTACCGTCTAGAAAGGTATGGATACTAGTGAACTTGCTGAAATAAATAGTGATGTCTTAAAGAGCGTCCACATTACAGAATAAGAGGTTGCTAGAAGTCTTAAAATGCATTAAGGTAGATAAATCCCCGGGACCTTATGAAGTGTATCCCAGGACTTTGTGGGAGGCTAGGGAGGAAATTGCAGGACCCTTAGCGGAGATATTTGTATCATCGACAGCCACAGGTGAAGTGCCCGAAGATTGGAGGGTGGCTAGTGTTATGCCATTATTTATGAAAGACTGTGGGGAAATTCCTGCAAACTGCAGACAGGTGAGCTAAACGCCAGTGGTGAATAAGTTGTTTGATGTGATTCTGAGAGACAGGATTGACAATCATTTGGAGAGGCAAGGACTCATTTGGGATAGTCAGCATAGCTTTGTGCATGGGAAATTGAGTCTCATGAATTTGATTGAGTTTTTTGAAGGGTGACCAAGAAAGTAGATGTAGTCTACGTGGATTTTAACAAGGCCTTGACAAGGTACCGCATGATAGGTTGTTAAGCAAGGTAAAATCTCATGGGATTGGGGAGAGCTAGCCAACTGAATATAAAATTGACTTGATGGTAGAAGACAGAGGGTGGTGGTAGAGAGTTGTTTTTCAGACTGGAGGCCTGTGACCAGCAATGTGCCAGTGTGGGGTCCACTGTTATTTATTTATATAAATGATTTGGATGAGAATTTGAGGTATAGTTAGTACGTTTATGGATGACACCAAGATTGGTGGTATAGTGGATAGTGAAGAGGGTTATCTGGGAAAGCAGTGAGATCTTGATCAACTGGATCAGTGGTTGAAGAATGACAGATGAAGTTTTATTTGGAAAAATGCAGGGTGTTGCATTTTAGTAAGGCAAACCAGGGCAGGATTTACACAGTCAATGGTAGGGCCCTGGGGAGTGTTATAGAACAAGGGGATCCAGGGACACAGGTTCATAGCTCCTTGGAAATGGAGTAGCAGGTAGGTAGGCTGGTGAAGAAGACTTTCAGCATGCTAGCTTTTCTCAGTCAGAGCATTGAGCATAGGAGTTGGGATGTCTTATTGAAGCTGAACAAGATGTTGGTGAGGCCACATTTGGAGTATTGTGTGCAGTTCTGGTCGCCCTACTATAGAAAGGATATTATTAAACTAGAAAAAGCGCAGACAAGATTTACTGGGATGCTACCTGGACTGGAAGGTTATAAGGAAAGATTGGATGAGCTGGGACTTTTTTCACTGGAGTGTAGGGACTGAGGGGACACCTTATATACCTCTATATAAAATCATGAGAGGCATTGATGAGGTGGATAGCCTACAGCTTTTCCCATGGTAGGGGAATCTAAAATTAGAGGGGAGAGATACAAAAGAGTCAAAAGGGGAATTTTTTTCAGAGGATGATGAGTCTCTGGAATAGACTGCCAGACGTGGTGGTGGAAGTGAACACCATTTTGTCATTTAAGAAACATTTAGGCAGGTACATGGATGGGATAGGTATGGAGGGATATGGACCAAATGCAGGCAAAGGGGACTAGTTTAGATTCTGAAAACTAGGAGGCATGGGCAATTTAGATCGAAGGGCCTGTTTCCATGCTGTAGACCTCTACGACTGTATGACTCTTGTCCAAAACTCTTGCATGGCATTATACTCTGCCATTCTTCAACCTTTATACAGGAACAGGACTGGAGAGTCAGGCATAGTGTGTTGGAAATGTATAATCTCTTCAGAATTCTTTTAAAATATATGGGGGAAAAGAAATATTGAAAATGACCCTCACACCAGTACTTGGTCATATTCAGACAACAATGCTCAGTCATACGCCAACACCATCAATACACATATTTGGAAGGTTTTTGTTATTTGTGTTCTTGGTGGTAAAATTAACTGCCTTATTTTCACCCATGTGATATATGGTATTATGGAGATTATAGATAGGTTAAGTTAGTGGGCAAAACCTTGGCAGGTGAAGTATGATTTGAGAAAATGTGAAGTTAGAGTTTGATACCAAGAACAGAAAAGCAACATGTTATTTAAGTGGAGGGAAGCTGCATGTTTCTGTAGCACATTGGGGTCCAGTGTCCTTGTACATGGATCTCAAAATATCAACATACAGCAAGTAATTAAGAAAGTGAATAGAATATGGGCTTTATCACGTAATTGGAGAACAGCATACTAGTGTGCATTTCTGTAAACTGTAGCTTTAAGTAACGCATGGTTTCCCGTTGGATTAATATTAAAACCAGTGTTAGATGCTTGAGGAAATTTCTATCTTGACAGGCCAATGTAAACATTGAAATATTGTGCTCTACATGTGGAGCTCCATGCATTCCTTACTGAAGTTTATTGCAAATCAAAAGGAAAGCTTCAGTGAAGCTTGCAGAGAGGACTTTAAAGAAATTTACAGAAAGGTACAAGTACAGTGCAATTTCCTTAACTATTGTATCTGTACATGTAAAATACTGTAAAATTCAGCACAACAGGGAATTTGTAAAGAGCTAAATCTAAGGAGCCCCTCTACGAGTACAAGTACAAACAGCGGAGAAATTTAAAAAACGAAGAATAGAGATGAAGTTTACTTAAGTACCTGAGTCAAGAACTGTTTAGAAAAAAAATACTTTGACTGCAGAGAATAGACACTAGCCATGACAGTAGTAGCACAATCAGGGGACCTGTTATGAGACACATGATGCTACAAGGTGCAACCGGTAAGTAAGGTAACTTAAAATGAGGAATGGCACTTTAAGTGAGGGAAGATGGTATTAAAAAAAAACCTTAAAGCAAAACAAACTTTAAGAGGAGAAACTTAAAGTTATGTTGAGACCATCACTATTTTTCTTTTACTTCTCTCTTTTATTTGGTTTGGAACTGTGACTTGAAGTTAAATAGTTGAACTTTGAACAGCTGCTTGTTGTGAAAGAGAACAAGATCAGATATTATCTGTTGGGAACTGGCCTGGAAAGTAATGCTACCTATTTACTGTTCTAAGGATGCTAGACAAATGGACACTAAGCTATTGCTGTGCTCAGGTTGGTAGCTGGTAGGATGTTGGTTTAGTCAATCAAGGGAGGACCGACGCTAACCAGCCAACCACAGTGAATGTTGATATTTATAAATATAAGACGGAAAAAAACAGGTTTTTATTGGGTTTTTGGACTGATTTTGGAAAGCTTCCAGACTGGCTACTGGCTGCTCTGTTGTGTTCTGTCTAGTTTTCTCTGCATTTATCAAATTGTTGACTGCTTTGAGAACGAATATGGGTCTGAAAGCAAATATTTCTGGAAGATTGCTGAAGCTGTTTGCGTTCACCAGTGACTTTGGAATTCAAGCAAGATAAATATTACAATGTGCCTGTGAACAATTCATTGTCCAAGGATTTCATGAGGCCCGGTATTCATCATTTTAAACTGTTTAATTGAACTGGCGAATTACAATTTTTAAATTTTCTTTTTAATTAATCCCTACTGTGTCTGTCTGCTGGTCTATGTGTGTGTTTGTTTGTGTGAGGCAGTGGGGTGGGTAATGATCAAAGAAGGGGTTTAGATTGTAGATATTAATTAGATTACCTTGTTTATCTTTGTTCTACAAAAGTTACCTGATTAATAATAGACTGTTAATCTTAGTTTCAGTTATAAACTTGGTGTCCAAAATCTGTTATTCATAAAGTATGTTAGGAACATGGGGCAATTTTGAGGATCGTTGAATGTTTTAATCTCACTGTGTTGAAAATCAAGTGATAGTGAGGCTAAATAGGTTTGGTTGGCTGTCTTTGTGTTGTAACAGCTGTAAATGAACAATTTCTCTCTGAGTAGGGAAATCTTGCTACAACTGTTGAGACCAGACCTTGATTACTATGCAGAATTTTGATCCCCTTATTTATTGTATTGGATTTTTGTATTTGTATTGGAGGCAGTTCAGAGAAGGTTCGCTAAATTGATACCTGAAATAAAAGGGCTGTCTTTTGAGGAAAGGTTCGACATTGGTGAAGCTTTGTTGGAAGAATGAGAGATCATTTTATTGAAACATATAAGATTCTGAAGGGGCTTGACAGAGTAGACGCTGAGAGGCTGAGTCCCTCGTGGGAAGATCTAATGTAGAAACATTTGACCTTGAGCCTGCTCCACAATTCAGTATGATCATGGCTGATCATTGAGATCAATACCTAATACCACCCCCCCTCCCCAGTAACCCTAGTTCCCTTTAGTCTCAAGAGCTCTATCTAACTTCTTCATGAAAAGACAATGTTTTGGCCTCAATCACTTATTGGTAGTGAATTCCACAGGCTCACCACTCTGGGTGAAGTAATTTTTGCTCAGCTCAGTCCTAAAGTGTTTACCTTTTATCCTTGAACTGTGACCCCTGGTTCTGGACTCCGTCCACCATCTGGAACGTCCTTGGTATCTCCTAACTGTCTCCTCCCATTAACATCTTAGAGATTTCTGAGATTCCTCTTCTTTCTTTTAAACCCCAGTGAATATAATCCTAACCTACTCAATCTCTCCTCATATGTCAGTCTTGCCTTCCCACGGATAGTGTAGGGGGCTGAGTCTGGGTGGCATGCTCTTTGGAAGGTCGGTGTGACTTGGTGGGCTGAATGGCCTGCTTCAACACTGTAGGGTTTTCTATGATTCTGTGATCCTCCTTCAGATAGGGGGAGGGCCTTCTAAGGGGAGGCAATGGCCTAGTTGTATTATCACTGGACTGTTAATCTAGAGACAACAAGGTGCAGGGCTGGATGA
>NC_063369.1:20308625-20373886 GCF_021869965.1 Rhincodon typus
CTGCTGTGTTCATCCAGCCCTGCACCTTGTTGTCTCGGATTCTCCAGCATCTGCAGTTCCTACTATCTCTGTTAATCTAGAGACCCAGGTAATGTTCTGGGGACCCGGGTTCGAATTCCACCACAACAGATGGTGGAATTTGAGTCCAATTTTAAAAAAGAATCTGTAATTAAGAGTCTAAAGAGTCAGGGAGGGAAACTGCTATCTTTACCTGCTCTGGCCTACAGGTAACACCAGACTCTTAACTGCCATCCTAGCAATTAGCAGATAAATGTTGGCCTAGCTAAGTGACACCCTCATCCTGTGACTGAATGTATAAAAACAGCAGAAACTGTACACACAATTCCAGATGTTGCCTGACCGGTGCCCTGTATAATTGCAGCAAGACATTCTTGTTCTTGTACTCAAATCTGCTCCCTGTAGGGCCAGCATACAGGTTGTCGTCTTTACTGTCTGCTGCATTCACTTACATTTCGCAACTGGTGCTCAAGGGCATCCAGGTCTCATTGAACATCCCCTCTCTCAATTTACAGCCATTCAAATAATAATCCGCCTTCCTATTTTGCTACCAAACATTTATCCATATTATAACGCATCTGCCATGCATTTGTCCACTCACTCAGCCTGTCCAAATCATACTGCAATATCTATGTCCTCATCACAGCCCACTCTTCCACCCAGCTTTGTGTCCTCTTTAATTTGAGATATTACATTTAGTTCCCTAATTAAATCATTAACACATATTGGTGAATAACTGGTGTCCTAGTACATTACCTGCCATTGGGAAAAGATCCATTTATTCCTATTCTTTGTTTTCTGTCAGCTAAACAATTTTCTGTTAATCTCCATACACTACCCCAAATCCTAAGCACTTTAATTTTACATGTCAGTCTCTTTTGTGGAACGTTGTCAAAAGCCTTCAGAAAGCCCAAATGAACCACATCTACATCTTGGTCGTTTCTACTCATTTGCATCTAATTCCATCTCTCACTTCATTTGTAAGTCATGGTTTGGCCACTGTTCTCTTTGCACTCGTGCACCAGACAAAATGAACAATTGTTATAGTTCATTCATTCACTCTGAATGTCTGCCATTGCCTATCCACTGCCACTGTCAGTAACATTTCCTAATCCATCACAGCCAACTCATGTCTCTTACCATCGTAGTTTCCCTAATCTCAGAATCAACTACCTCATTCTCATATTGATGAAGGATTCTATCATATTATGGGTTGCTATCCTCAAGGGGTCTTTCACAATGATATTAACAATTATTCCTTTTTCATTGCATAATACCTAGTCTAAAATGGCCTGTCCTCTAGTTGGTTCCTCAATGTATTAGTCCAGAAAACCATTCCATGTACACTTTAGGAACTCCTCTTCTACAATTTTGCGATTAATTTGATTCACCAAATCTAAATGCGAACTAAAGTCACCTACAGATGTTCCTTTACAGCACGTAGCTCTGATTTCCTGTTTAATACCATTCCCAAAATTACCACTATCATCACTCCAGAATGAGGGTACGTAATTTCAGTATAAGGGGTCTCCCAATTAAGATAGTGATGAGGAGAAATTTCTTCTAAATTTTTTTTCAATTTCTTTTGTAACATTTGTAATCTTCCACCAGGGTAGGCCAAGTCATTGAATATATTCAAGACTGAACTAACTGGGGAGATAGAGCAGTGAACGGTTATCGGCAACATTGTGAAACTAGAAAGGGTTCAGGAAAGATTTACAAGGGTTGGAGGGTTTGAACTGTAGGGAGAGACTGAACAGGCTGGAGCTATTTTTTCTGGAGCATCAGAGGCTGAGGGGTGACCTTATAGATGTTTATAAAATCGTGGGGGGCATGGATAGGGTAAATAGGCAAGGTCTTTTCGCCAAGGTGGGGGAGTCCAAAACCAGAGGGCATTGGTTTAAGGTGAGAGGGGAAAGATTTAAAAGGGACGTAAGGGGTAATGTTTTCACACAGAGGGTGGTGGGTGTCTGGAAGTGGTGAAGGCTGGTACGATTACAACATCTAAAAGGCATCTGGATGGGTACCTGAGTAGGAAGGGTTTAGAGGGATATAGGCCAAATGCTAGCAAATGGGACTAGATTTATATCGGATATCTGGTCGGCATGGACGAGTTGGACCAAAGTGTCTGTTTCCATACTGTACGTCCCTATGACTCAATAGCAGGCAGGATAATAGAGTTGGTAAGGTACAATAATCAAATCAGCCACGACTGTGTTGAATGGTGAAGTAGGCTTGAGGGTATGAGCAGTCTACTCCTCATCTTTACTATATTCTTCCTTTTCTTTGCAAACTAGTTTTAATGATCTGCCATAAAGGAGCTCCGTGGACTGCTATTGCTTTTAAATTGATACTCATGACCGCACCTCACAGTTGGATGCTGACGCTGAGCTATATTCTATCGCTGTGTTGTAGGCATTATCGCTGACAGCTGGAGCCTGCTGACGTACAATCGGAACGCAGAGACAACAGTTAATTAGTGAGGACAAGAAACTGGGGACAAGGATTGGTTGTAGAATCATAGAATCATACAGTACAGAAGAAGCCCTTTGGCCATTGAGTCTGAACTGCCAAAAAAATCCTGCTGTCGACATTAGTCCCATTTTCCAATTCTAGACTTATAGCCTTGAATGTTTTGACACTTCAAGTCCTCATCCAAGTACGTTTTATCGGTTGTGCGTTTTCCAGCCTCAGCTACCCTCCTAATCAGTGCATTCCAAATCCCTAACATCCCTGCAAGAAAGGTTTTCCCTGAAATCCTTTCAAAACCTCCTGCCTTTCGTTTTAGAAGTATGCGCCCTTGTTATTGACTGTTTGACTAAAGGGAACAGTTTCTTTCTATTGTGCCTGTCCATGCCCCTCATAATTTCTATCAGGTCCTGCACCCCCAATCTTCATGCTTCAAAGTTTATAAAAAAAAAGCTTGTCCAAACGCTTTTCATAGCTGAAAAGCTCCATCCCAGGCAACATTTTGGTGAATCTCCGTAGCACCACCTCCAATGCAGTCACAACCTTCCCATAGTGTGGTGGCCAGAGTTGCACACCATTCTTCAGCTGTGGCCTAGCCAAAGTTAGTACAACTCCAACATGAACTCCCTACTCTAATAATCTATGCCACAACTGATAAAGGCAAGTGTCCCTTGTTAGTTAGCTTTCTAACTACCCTGTTAGCCTGTCCTGCCACCTTCAGGGATCTGTAGACAAACACTTCAAGAGAATATAGGAATTAGGAGGCCATGTTGTGGCTGTACAGGCATTGATTAGGTCACTTTTAGAATACTGCGTTCAATTCTGGTCTCCGGGGATTGTGAAACTTGAAAGGGTTCAGAAAGGATTTACAAGGATGTTGCCAGGGTTCGCGGGTTTGAGCTATAGGGAAATGCTGAAAAGGATGGTACAATTTTCCCTGGAGTGTCGGAGGCTAAGGGGTGAGCTTATAGAAGTTTGTAAAATCATGAGGGGCATGGATAGGGTGAAGAGCCAAGATCTTTTCCCCAGGTAGGGGAGTCCAAACCGAGATGGCATTGGTTTAAGGTGAGAGGGGAAAGATTTAAAAGAGATCTAAGGGGCAACTTTTTCAAGCAGAGGGTGGTGCGTGTACATAGAACATAGAACAGTACAGGCCCTTCGGCCCACGATGTTGTGCCGAACTTTTAGCCTATTCCTAAGGTCTATCTAACCTCCACCCCTACCTTATACTATCATCCATATGCCTATCTAATAGCTGCTTAAATGCCCCTAATGAGGCCGACTCCACTACTCTCTCCGGCACTGCATTCCGCGCCCCTACCACTCCCTGAGTAAAGAGCCTACCTCTGACGTCTCCCCTGTATCTACCTCCACTCACTTTAAAACTATGCCCCTCGTAATAGCTGCCTCCACCCTGGGAAAAAGTCACTGGCTGCCTACTCTATCTATACCTCTGATCATTTTGTACACCTCTATAAAAGTCACCTCTCATCCTTCGTCGTTCTAAAGAGAAAAGCCCTAGCTCTGTCAACCTTTCCTCGTAAGACCTTCCCTCCATTCCAGGCAACATCCAGGTAAATCTCCTCTGCACCTTTTCCAACACTTCCACATCTTTTCTGTAATGAGGCGACCAGAACTGGACACAATACTCCAGATGTGGCCGAACCAGGCTTTTGTATAGCTGGAGCATAACTTCACAGCTCTTGAACTCAGTCCCTCTATTAATGAAAGCTAACACACCATACGCCTTCTTAACAACTCTATCCACCTGGGTGGATGCTTTCAGGGAACTGTGGACATGAACCCCGAGATCCTTCTGCTCCTCCACACTGCCAAGAATCTTTCTGTTAACCCTGTATTCTGCTTTCAAGTTTTTCCTTCCAAAATGAATCACCTCACACTTTTCAGGGTTAAACTCCACCTGCCACTTCTCAGCCCAGCTCTGCATCCTATCAATGTCCCTTTGTAACCTAGAACATCCCTCCGCACTGTCCACAACGCGACCCACCTTCGTATCGTCCGCGAACTTGCTAATCCACCCTTCCACTCCTTCATCCAAATCATTTACAAAAATCACAAATAGAAGAGGACCCAGAACAGATCCTTGTGGTACACCACTCGTAACTGAGCACCATGTTGACTATTTTCCATCCACTACCACCCTTTGTCTTCTAAGGGTCAGCCAATTCTGAATCCAATCTGCCACGGTTCCCCCTATCCTATGCCTTTTTTCCTTCTGAATGAGCCTACCATGGGGAACCTTATCAAACGTCTTACTTAAATCCATGTATACCACATCCACTGCTCCACCTTCATCCGCGTGTTTGGTCACCTCTTCAAAGAATTCAATAAGGTTTGTGAGGCATGATCTATCCCTCACAAATCCATGCTGATGATCATGAATCAAACTGTGCCTTTCCAAGCGATCATAAATCTTATGTCTCAGAGCCCTTTCCAATAATTTGCCCACCACTGACGTAAGACTAACTGGCCTATAATTTCCGGGGTTATCCTTATTCCCTGTTTTTGAACAAGGGAATGACGTTTGCCTCTCTCCAATCTTCCGGCACTATGCCTGTGGACAGTGAGGACGAAAAGATCATCGCCAAAGGCCCTGCAATCTGTTCCCTTGCTTGCCTTGGATCCTTGGATAAATTCCATCAGGGCTGGGGGACTTATCTATGTTCAACTTCCTCAAAAATCCTAGCACATCTTCCTTACTAACAGCGACCTCCTCTAGCTTACCAGCCTGTTTCACACTGTCCTCCTCTACAACTAGGTCCCTCTCAGTTGTGAATACTGAAGAAAAATATTCATTAAGGACCTCTCCTATCTCTTTAGGCTCCGTGCACGAATTCCCTTTACAATCCTTGATTGGCTGTACACTTTCTCTGGTCATTCTCTTGTTCCTCACGTACGTGTAAAAAGCCTTGGAGTTTTCCTTGATCCTATCTGCCAAGGTTTTCTCATGCCCCCTTTTAGCTCTCCTAAGCCCTTTCTTCAGCTCCTTCCTGGATAACTTGTATCCCTCTAGAGCCTTTTCCATTCCTTGTTTCCTAAACCTTACATAAGCATCCTTGTTCCTCTTAACCAGTCGTTCAACCTCTCTTGGGAACCAAGGCTCCCTCACTTGACTGCCTCTTCCCTGCCTGCTAGGGACAAACATATCGAGCACACGCAGTATGCATTCCTTAAACAATCTCCACATTTCAATCGTGCTGTTCCCTGACAGCATCTGTTCCCATTTTATGTTACCCAGTTCGTGACTAACAGAATTGTAATTACTCTTCCCCCAATTATAAACCTTACCCTGCTGTATGTACGTATCCTTTTCCATGACTGTTGTAAAAGTAACAGAGTTATGATCGCTACCGCCAAAATGCTCTCCTACCAACAGGTCTAACACTTGGCCCGGTTCATTGCCAAGCGCCAAATCCAAAGTGGCCTCTCCTCGTGTTGGTCTATCTGCATACTGTGTCAGGAATCCTTCCTGAACGTACTGGACAAAATCCGCTCCATCTAAACTATTACAACTAAAATGTTTCCAACCAATATTTGGAAAGTTGAAGTTTCCCATGACTACAACCCTGTGACTTCTGCACCTTTCCAGTATCTGACTCCCAATCCGCTCCTCCATTTCTCTGCAACTATTAGGGGTCTGTAAAAAAAACCCCAACAAAGTGACTGCTCCTTTCTTGTTCCTGACCTCAACCCAAACTGACTCTGTAGACATATCATTCTCGAACTGCCTTTCAGTAGCTGCTATACTAGCCCTGACTAGCAATGCCACTCCCCCGCCTCTTTTTCCACCCTCCCTATTTCTTTTAAAGCATCTAAATCCTGGGACTTCCAACAGCCATTTCTGTCCCTGAGTTACCCAAGTTTCTGTAATGGCCACAACATCGTAGTTCCAAGTACCGACCCATGCTCTAAATTCATCCGCCTTATATCTGATACTTCTAGCATTGAAGTATACACACCTCAAACCATCTCTGTGTCCACAATTACGCTCCATCGACCGCATTTCTTTATTAACAACCTCACTCCCTGTTGTCTGTTGGAAGGCTGAATACCTCATCCTCTGAATTACAAATCTGGTTCCCTACCCCCTGCCAATCTAGTTTAAACCATCCCGTATAGCTCGAGCAAACCTCCCTCCCAGGATATTTGTGCCCTTCCGGTTCAGGTGCAAACCCGTCCTTGCTGTACAGGTCCCACCTTCCCCAGAATGTGCTCCAATTATCCACATAATGGAAGCCCTCCCTCCTACACCAGCCCTGTAGCCACATGTTTAGCTGCACTCTCTCCCTATTTCTTACCTCGTTATCACGTGGCATTGGTAGTAATCCAGAGATAACTACCCTGAGCTACAGATCTACTCCAAAACCTTAGATAACTAGCCTGTTTGTCCTGGACTTCAGCTTCCAACCTAACTCCCTGTACTCGTTTTTCACATTCTCTGTCCTTTTTCTACCTATGTCATTGGTACCGATGTGTACCATGACTGCTAGTTGCTCACCCTCCCCCTTAAGGATCTTGAAGACACGATTCGAGACATCATGGACCCTGGCACCCTGGAGGCAACATACCATACTTTCATCTCGTTCGTGTCCACAGAACCGCCTGTAAGGAATGAGCTGCCAGAATGCCACTGATACCATTACAATTTTTAAAAGGCATCTGGATGGTTACATGAATAAAGGCTTAGAGGGATATGGGTCAAATGCTGGAAGATGGGATATCTGGTCGGCATGGACGAGTTGGACTGAAGTGTCTATTTCCATTCTGTGCATTTCTATGACTCTATCCCTTTGTTCCTCTGAGCTTCTTATTGTCTTGCTGTTTATTGAGTACTCTCTTGTCTTGTTCCTTAAAAGTGCACCAACTCATATTTATCAGGGTTAAGTTCCGTCTTCCACCAACCAGCCCATACGACCAAACCATTGATATTCTGCTGTAATCAAACGTCTTCTACCTCACTGTCAATCATCTGGGCAATCTTTGTGTTGTCTGCAAACTTACTTATCGTCCCCCTCACATTCTCATCTGCATGGGAATATCACAAACAATAAGAGACCCAACACAGATCCCTGTGGTACACTGCCGTGCACTGGGTTCCAGTCACACAAACAGCCTTGTACCACCACTCTCTCCTGTCGCCTGTCTCAAGTCAATTTGGAACCTGCATGCCAAGTTACCCTGGATTCAATGTGCCTTTTACCTTCTTTATAAATTGTCCATGAGAGACCTTGTCAAAGGCCTTACTTAAATTCATGTAAACCACATTAACTGCTCTATCCGCATCCAAAACACTCATAGCAAGGAAACAGACCCTTTGATCCAACTCATCCATGCCAACCAGGCTTCCCAAACTGAACTAGTCCTACTTGCCTCTGTTTGGTCCACATCCCTTTGAGCCTTTCCTATTTATGTACCTATCCAAATATCTTTTAAATGTTGTTATTGTACCTGCATCTATCACTTCCTCTGGCAATTCATTCCTCATGTGAACCACCCTGTGTATGAAAATGTTGTCCCTGAGGTCCCTTTCAAATTTCTCTCCTCTCAGCTTAAGAAATGCCCCCTAGTTTTGAGCTCCACAAGCTAGGGAAAAGACGTTTGTTATTCACCTTATCTACACCCCTCATGATTTTGTAAGCCTCTTTCAGGTTCAATCTTCTACGCTCCAGTGAAAAAAGTCCCCTCCTATCCAGCCTCTCCTTATAAATGAAACCCCTCCCAGTCCTGGAACATCCTGCTAAGTCTTTTCTGAACCCTCTCCAATTTAATAATATTTTTCTGCTCCTCGCCCCATTGGCCCGATTGATGAAAATCCCTTCGTAACCTTAGATAACCTTCACTGTCCAACATGCCACCAATTTTGGTGTCATCCGCAAACTTGCTAACCATGCTCCCTAAATTCTCATCCAAATCATTTATATAAATGATGAACAACAGTGGAGCCAGCACCGATCCCTGCTGAACACTACTGGTCACAGGCCTCCAGTCCAAAAAACAACTCTCTACCACCATCCTCTGTCTCCTACCGTCAAGACAATTTTGTATCCAATTGACAAGCTCTCCCCGAATCTCATGTGATCTAACTTTACCAATCAGTTTTTCACACGGAACCTAGTCAAAGGCTTTACTAGAATCCATGTAGACAATGCTAATCGCTCTGCTCTCATCTGTCTTTTTGGTTATGTTCTCAAAAAACTCAGTCAAATTTGTGAGAGACAATTTATCATACATAAAGCCATGCTGACTATCCCTAATCAGTCCTTGCCTCTCCAAATGCATGTAAATCCTGTCTGCCAAAATCCCCTTCAACAATTTAGACACTACTGATATCGGACTTACCGATCTACGGTTCCCATGCTTCTCCTTACAGCCTTGCTTAAAATACGGCACAACAATTAGCCATTCTCCAGTTCTCCAGCACCTCACCCGTGGCTGTAGATGCCGCAAATATCTCTACTGCGGCCCTGCGATTTCTTCCCTAGCTTCCCACAATGTCCTAGGATACAATTGATCAGGTCCCGGAGATTTATCCACCTTTATATGTTTTAATAATTCCAGCATCACCTCTTCTGTAATGTGGACTGTTTTAAAGACATCAATGTTTATTTCTCCGATTTCCCTGGTCCCCATGTCTTTCTCCACAGGAAAAACTGTGGTGAACTATTCATTTAGCATCTCTCCTATCTCCTGTAGTTCCACATATAGACAACCTTGTTGATCTTTAAGGGGCCCTACTCTCTCTGTAGTTGCTCTTTTGCTCTTAATGTACTTGTAGAATCTCTTTGGTTTATCCCTAACCTTATCTGCCATGGCTATCTCTTTTTTTTTGCTCTCCTGATTTCCCTCTTATGAATGCCCCTACACCCCTTGTACTCTTCAAGAGATTAATTTGATCCCAGCTGTCCAAATCTAACATATGCCTCCTCCTTATTCTTGACCAGAGCCTCTATCTTTATTCATCCATTGGTCACCTCTTCAAAAACTTTCACAAGATTTGTTAGGCATGATGATCTCTGATCAAACCTCACTTCTCTAAATGGAGATCAATTTTCTCCTTCGTTATTTTCTCCAGTAGTTTCCCTACCACTGGTGTTAGACTCATTGATGTATAGTTCTCTGGTCTGTCTGTGCCACCCTTTTTGTAAAGTGGAGCCATATTAGCTGTCCTCCAGTCCTCGGCCCCTCCCCTGTGGCTGAGACAATTTAAAAAATTTGGGCGGGGCTCTTATAATTTCCACCCGTCTCCCACAGCAGCCCAGAATACAACTCATCTGGAGCTGGTGATCTTTTACAATTTTAAATCTGCTAAAACTTCCAATAGCACCTCGCTTAGAGTCATAGAGATGCACAGCATGGAAACAGACCCTTCAGTCCAACTCGTTCATGGCTGAACAGATATTCTAAATTAATTAGTCCCATTTGCCAGCGTTTGGCCCATACCCTTCTCAATCCTTCCCAATCATATACCCATCCTGATGCCTTTTAAATGTTGTAATTGTACCAGCCTCTTCTGGCAGCTCATTCCATATACTCATCACACTCTACGTGAAAAAGTTGCCCCTTAGTTTCCCCTCTCACCTTAAAAATATGCTCTCTAGTTTTGGACTCCCCTACCCTGGGGGGAAAAACCTTGGCTATTCACCCTATCCATGCACCTCATAATTTTATGAACTTCTATAAGGTCACCCTTCAGCATCTGATGCTCCAGGGAAAATAGCCCCAGCCTATTCAGCTTCTCCCTCCAAGCCTGGCAACATCCTAGCAAAGTTTCACAACATCTTTCGTATAGCAGGGAGTATTCCAAAACCTATGTCTGTACAGCCACAACATGACCTCCCAATACTTATACTCAGTGCACTAACCAGTAAAGGCAAGCATACCGAACCTTGCTTTGCTACCCTGTCTACCTGCAACTCCACTTTCAAGGAACAATGACCCTGCACCCAAGGTCTCCACTCTGTAACACTCCCCCCAGAACCTTACCATTTAAGTGTGTAAGTCCTGCCCTGATTTGCCCTACCAAAATGCAGCAACTCACATTTATCTAAACTAAACTCCATCTGCCACTCCTCGGCCCATTTGCCCATCTGATTAAGGTATCATTGTGTTCTGTGGTAACCTTCTTTGCTGTACTTGAATCAGTTTGCTCAAGAACCTCACAGTCCACCTTCTCGAATTCTGTACTTGCATCCTCCTTCTCCCAAATAAAGACAGACGCGAAGAACTTATTCACCAATGTCCTCTGGCTTGACGCACAGATTGCCCTCTTGAACAGTTCTCTTCCCCTTGATATACTTGTTGAATATCTTGCAATTCTTCCTAATCTCACCCGCCAGCATTTTCTCATACCCCTCTTTTTTCTCTTAATTGTTTTCTTGAGTTCCCTGCTGCACCAACTCTTGAGCCATGCATTAATCTGCTCTAGTATCTATTTCTGTTCTCGCTAGCATATAGCACCAGGAGTAGTCTTGAGGTTACGACTTTCAAGTCTTGCTTCTTATTTACTGCCTAGCTGTCTGAACTCTAGATGCAAAACCTCATCCCTTATTCTACCTATATCGTTGCTACCAATGTGTACCATGACCTCTGCCTTATCACTTTCCTTCCTTCAGGATGCCCTGCAGTCCCTCAGTGACATCGCTGCCCCTGGCAAGAGAGAGGCAACACATCATCCTGGAGTCATGTCGGCAGCTCCAAAAGTACCTATCTGTCCCTTAGTTCATGAATTCCCTACCATTATCGGTTTTGCTTTCTTCTTCCACCCCTCGTGTACTGTCAGGCCCTTTGTGGTGCCAAAATCCTGACTCCGACTGCACTCCTTTGATGTACCAGCACCCTCCTCAGCTTCCACAATTGAAAACTGATTTGCCCGTTCCCTCCTTCCTCCAGCTCCTTCAGCTGCAGTGTGACCATTCCTCTAAACGTGGTATCTATTAATCTCTTAGTCTCATGGATGTTCTGCAGTGTCTCCAGCCAAAACCTGGAGCTCAAGCTTATGCAGTTAAGAACACTTCCTGCACACATGGTCAACCTGAATTCCTGTAGGGTCCATAACACCCTACTTATGCCAGGACGCACATTCTACTCTGCTGCCCTAGCCTGCCATTATTTAAGCTTCCTTAGTCTTCCTTAAACTTCCTGGTTTTACTGGATAACTTTATCCCTGAATAATTTTACACTTTTTAAAATAACTGTGATTTATGAAGGCATCCTTAGGTAGTTTCTTTATCAGTCAATCAGCTTGCTGTTTTTCTGTGATATCGTTCCGATTTTTTTCCTCGTTCAGAATGAATAAACTTTTACACTCACCGCTCTGTTCACCTCCCTCACAGGCTTAGACTCCTGGGTATATAGGCCCAAATTCTGTGATGTAAAGTTTTATACTCGCCACTCTATGCCCTCCCTGAAGGCCCTGACTCCCAGGTAAGTGGGCCCAATTCTTTGGCTGTAAAGTTTTATGCTCACTCTCCATGCACCTCTCTGAAAGGCTCCCACTCCCAAGTGATTTACTGTTGATCGACCGAAGACTGAGGGGTTTTAATAGTTAGGATTGGATCTGTCCTGCCTTTTTGTGGACAGGACATACCTAGGCAATTTTCCAATGCATTAGGTAGATTTCAGTGTAGTTTTTTCAATAGCTGTTTGGGATCAGCTCTAATTGAGATGTGGCTCATTCTGGAAGACATATCCTCAGGACCAGGAGCTAGATTGACATTGATATTCCACACCCAAAGTATGTTGTGTGCACTTGCTATTCTTGGTACTCCTTTCAAGTGGTATTCAACATGAAGGAGTGCTAATTGAAGGAGGTGGTCACACTGTAATTAGCAGCAGGTTTCTGGGCTCAAGTTTGACCTGATGTTTTGGGACTTCATGGAGTCCAAAGTCAGTGTCAAGAAGGGCCAGGATCACTAACTCCTGACTGTATACCTCTGCTGTTGCCTGTGGGAAGAATTTGTCCTGTTGGTGGGGCAGGACATATTTAAAGATGGTGATGAATTGGGACATTGATGTCAGGTATGATTCAGTATGATAATATGATAGTACGATAGTATGATAATGAGATTGCTATCTCTGGGATAGCTCTCTCAATTTTGGAACAAATTAAACTTGAGAGGGTGCTGAAAATATTTACAAGGATTTTGCCAGGACTGGAGGATTTGAGTTATAGGGAGAGGCTGAATAGGCTGTGGTTTTTTTTTCCCTGGAGCTTTGGAGGCTAAGGGATGACCTTTATGGAGGTTTATAAGATCATGAGGTACATGGCTAGCCATGGTCTTTTTCCTATGGTAGGGGAGTTCAAAACTAGACGGCATAGGTTTAAGATGAGAGGGGAAAGATTTAAAAAGGACCTGAGGCATAATTTTTTCATGTAGAGGTTGGTGTGTATGTGGAGCAAGCTGCTGGAGGAAGTGATAGTGGTGGGTACAATTACGACTTTTAAAAGGCATCTGGATGGGTATATGAATAGGAAGGCTTTCAAGGGATATTAGCCAAATGCTGGCAAATGGGGCTAGGTCAAAGTGATATATCTGGTTGGCAGGATGAGTTGGATCAAAGGGTCTATTTCCATGCTGCATGACTCTAAATCCCCTGATGCCAGAAAGCAAGTTTGACATGTCAGGTTTGCCATTGTCATCCTCAGTCATTGTCAGGTTCTATTCTTAATCTTTTGTAATCTGTTGTAAAACTAGTAGCTTACTCAGTCATTTCAGAAGTCAGTTAACAGCTAAACACGTTGCAGTGGGTCTGGGATCAGTCAATACCAGAAAGCATAAAAAGGACAGACGACATGAATGAGTCACATTGGTTTTTAAAACAATCCAGTAGTTTTGTGACCACTGTTACTAGGTTCACCTTTTTATTCCAGATTTATTAATTAGTTGAATTTAACTTCTTTCAGCTGCTGTGGTAGGCTTCAAACTTGTGCCAGTAGAAGACTAGTCCAAGCCTATAGTCCAGTAACAATACCATTATGATACTGTTCATGTGTGCTTATGTATTTTAGTATGTCCAAGTATGAATTCATGTTAAAGTAGGACAGAAGTAGAACTCAAAAAAGTGGAAACGGGCCATTCCAGTCCACAGGCCTAGTGGCACTGATTTACCTCCACATCAAGCGAATGATTCAAATCATATTTGCCCAACTTGTTTCTATATTGTTCATACTCTACTTTTTCCCCTTCAGCCATTAGTCTAACCTTTTCTTGAATGTTGACACAACTGTTTCTACCTTTGCCATCTATGGTGGTCAATGAATCCTAGCATTGCAGTTCTAAAGACTTTGTGCCCTCTGTCCTGTAGTATATGTGCCTGTATGTGTATGAGGTGGAGAGGGGAATGACTGTATTTGTGTGTATTTATCTGTTTGTGTATTTTGGAGAGCTATATTGTCGAGTGGTATGGTACAAGGAGCTGCTCAGGTACAGTTAATCCAGTCTGCTGGTGTGTTTTTTACTCTTACATTGCTTGTCCTCCCTCTGTGTTGAGCATACACATTGTATGACATCTGTGTGAAATTACAAATAAGAATGACCTTGTTCTAACAATTATATAGCAACTTCTTCTGAATGAGAGTTCTATACTGAATCAACAAATAAAATAGAAATGTTTAAATGTTCCTTTTATGGCAAGGAGGATGAAACTTTATGATACTTTTTGAAGGAGCTCTCATTTTGCATTATGGAGTGATATTCTCATTTAGGGCAGCTGATGTGGGGCGTGTTTTTCACAATCTGAGTATTGAGGAAAGTGACATACAGTGTCCCAGTTTTGTATTAATGGTGAGCAGATTGTTCATTTACTGGGCCCTGATCTCCTCTGTGTTATTTCCTACTCAGCGCCAGGCTCCTGCTGTGAGATACAGAGACTTCAGTGCGTGTGAATCCACCCATTCGCCTTTTGCCTGTCACTCAGCTCCTGTGTTTCATTGTTGATTTCATTTCTGAATGAATTTAATTTATCCATTAATAATTGTTTTATGTTTATGCCAGAGTTTTGATACATTATGATTTATCCAATTTTCCTTTTCCTGATCCAGTTATAGTGATCACTCTAAGCCCTGCTCCTGCCCCATCCCAACGAGCAGGTACCAAATCTCTTGTTTATCATATGCACCTACCTAAGTTTCTCTGTTCTCCTTTTTGCTGGTTTATATATCGTCTCCATGATGTTGTGTGTTCCACATTCTCAAAATTCTCTTTCCTTGTTGCAGTTTCCTACATTTCTCTCTATCCTATTATTTCTCTCTAGTGATTTTTGCTGCTGTCACTTTTTCTCTCCCTCACTTATTCTCTCTTTTTACTTTCATTCTCTATCTTGTCCTCTTACTTTCATTCACCCTCTCATTTTCTCTTGTAGTCTTGCTTTCCCTCTCTTGCTTATCCACCCCTCTTGCTTTCCCTTTCTTGCTATCTGTGTCTCTCTGACTTTGTCTCTCCCCTCTCTCCCTTTCTCACTTCCTCATACTCACTTTATCCCTCTAACTGTCATAAAACCGAAGGTATAGGACCAGAATTAGGCCATTCAATCCATTAAGTCTGCTCCACATTTGATCATGGCTGATATGTTTCATGACCCCATTCTTTGCCTTCTTCCTGTAATCTTTGATCCTCTAATCAAGAACCCACGTCTTAAGTACACTCAGTGCCTTGACCTACACAGCCTTCTGTGGCAATGATTGTCACAGATTCACTATCCTGTGGCTGAAGAAATTCCTTCTCATCTCTTGTCCGTTCACTGTGAAGCTATGCACTTGTGTCCTGGTCTCTCTTAAAAGTGGAAGCATCATCTCCACGTCCATTTATTCCAAGCCGCTCAGTATTTGGTAAACTTCAGTGAGATTTCCCACTCATCTTTCCCCATTTAGAAAATATTGTAGGCTTATATTCTTCCTGCCAAAGTGCATAACCTCACACTTGCCCACATTGTATCCCATCTGCTACCTCTTTGCCCACTCCACTAGCCTGTCCAAATCCCGCCCCTTCTTCAACAGGACCTGTCCCTCTACCTATCTGTGTCATCTGCAAATTTAGCAACAATGCCCTTCGTTCCTTTGTTCAGATTGTTGATATATAGTGTGAATAGTTTGGGTCCAACGCAGATCCCTGCAGAACTCCACTAGTCACCAGCTGCCATCCTCAAAAAAGACTACTTTATCCCAACTCTCCATTTATCCCCTCTCTCCCTCTCATTCTCTCTCTTCCTTTCTTTCTTTCTCTTCCTGTCATCCTGCTTTTCATTGTTCCATTCTTTCATTACTTCACTTTGTTTCTGTCTCTCCAGTTACTCATTCCTTCTTTAATTACCCACTTCCTCTTCCCTCTACTCATTATCCTGATTGTATTATTTTACTCACCACTTGAGCATACACTGGAGAGACTGATCTCTGGCTGATGCATGTTCTTTTGTAGTTCTTATTGAAATGGCTGCTCTTGTGCATGACCACAGCATGCAGTCTTGGAATTTATCGTGTAGCATGACAGAGATAGAATGGCACGGTTATTTTTCTCTCCTCACAATGCAAAGATATGTACACGTGCAAATTTATGAATGGATCTTCTATTTTCTAGAAGTAGTAGTTTTAGAAGCAATCGACCCATTCATGGAATGGACCAGTGACCATGATAATTTCTCAACTTTATCTAGCTTTGTGACTGGTTTCCATTGCCAAAGATTTTTATTGTGTCTTTCACCCAGACATTTTATTTAGTTTATCAGTAAGTCAATGGCTTGTGTATTCTGTATTGATTGCAAAATAATTCTTGCCTCCCCCCTGCTAAAACCAGTCTCTATTTCGATGTGTTTCATTAGCGTGTGTCAGCGTAGATAGGTGAGTAGTTCTCTCGCCTTGGAGTCAGGAAGTTGAGTTCAATTCCCAATTCAAAGACTAGAAGCAAGCTCAAGGCTGGCACTTTAATGGAACACTGAAGGAGTGTTGCTCTGTCAGAAATGCTATCTTTCAGATGAAACGTTAAACTGAAGTCTCATCTGCCCTCTTTGTGGATGTAAAATGTCCCACGGCACGAATGAAAGAACAGCAGGAGCATTTTCCCTCGTGTTCTGGCGAATATTTATCCCTGAATTGAAAGAGATATTCACAAGCACTAGAAAATAGGAAAACACATCATAAATTTGCCCAGTTTTGTGACAATTGCATATAATCTTCTTTTCAGATTTTACAATACAGTGAATATTGGTGAAGATTTGGTTTGTATGTGCTTTATATTGTGAAACTACTTAAACCTGCAGGCTGTGTAATCTAATTTCCCTCACTGCTATGGTCACCACCATCCTATAGCTGTTGTTAAATACAAGCATTGTAACCTTTTTCAAATCTTTGGGCTTATTGAATGTAATGGATTACCTTGGCATAGCTGGCTACCTACCCAGAGTAGCGTCAGGGGAATGTAGAACTGATAGATGCTTAGAATAAGGGAGTAGAATTTGTGAAGTTTAACATCGTGGCACTCTCCAGACATTAGCCAAAATTTGCTAGCATCTGTAGCAAGTTTATTTTAAATATTTAGTGGCTTAGGCTTTTTTCTTGGTCATTCCCACTACTCAGTGCTCTCCCAGATTTTTCCTGTCTCTCCTGGAGGAACTGAATCTAGGTGATGAGCTTTGCTGGTTGTGGCTGCCAAGGTGACTGTCGTAGGCTGGCCTAGCCTCGTGCTAAGGCATAACCTAATCCTTTCCCCTACAGCATTTCAACTTGGGACACGTGACTGCAACAGAACACACTGGGTAATGATCAGCAGCAGGAACCTTTAGAAGGAATGAAATTATAGACTACAACAGTGAGAGATTGCTGAGAGAAACAATTGGATTGAGGGGGGAGGGAAAGTGGTGCAAGACAAAATTGTTTTAGAGGTAAGAAGAGATGGAATTTGGACATGTTTGCTGACCTCCCTTTGTCGGGTGCACACGAACCTGCTGTTAGTCCCCCCACCAGCATCCGTTGCTCCTGCTGCCCTTGCACATTCTTTCACTCTCCACTCCATTTCTCTGTGCCTTCTCTTAGCTTTCCTTCCCACCTCTACCCTGCTCCTACCCTCCCTCTCATGTTCTGTGCCTCATGGCCCTCCCTCTTGCACTCTACGCCCTCAAACTCTTCCTTTTTATTCCTTGCCACTCTTCCTGTCACTACTCCTGCACTTGCCTGTTCTTCACCTCGTGCCTCTCCCTCCCCTCGTGCCTTGCCCATGCATCCCACTTGCGCCTTGCACCTTACCTGCAGTCCCCTCTCACAGCTCTTCTTCTCTTGCCCACTATTTCGCCCCTGGCATGCACTCTTTCCCCCATTTGCATACCCACTCGTGCTCTTCCCACATGCATGTGTACTGTCCACCCTCTCCCATATACACATTCTTTGTGCTGTCTCCTTTAGGCTTCTGTCCTCTCCTCACCTCCGCATGCCCTCTCCTCGCCATCCACACGCCTCCACCACTGCACATTTTTTCTCCCCCCACCACTCGTGGCCTCCCTTTTTTCACACGTCTGCCGAACTCAGTCCTCGTAGGGGTGTCTCTATCCCACAACTTCACACACAGCTTCACCCACTATTTATGTTTGCTGTTGTGCTAAAGCCCTGTAGTGTTTACCAACAGAATTTACCAACTAGACTGCTGGTACTCTGGAGCTGATGAATTGGCCAGGGCTTCTCTGTCAGCCGTGTTTGTGGTATGGGAGTGTTTATATTTAGTATAATAGTTGTGTTTCCTTGCTTTCAGCTCTTCAGCTTCCTTTAGCAAATGATGCTGGTAGCCGATCATCCTCATCAGAAACCTCACCACAGCATCACCCACCCCCATCGCGCCCTAGGCACATGCTCAGCCTCCCTCAGCCTCAGTACCTGCTGCAGAAGAGCATGGAGAGGTAAGGAAAGGCCCCTTTCCTCATAGACCTGTTGTAGTATGTCTAAGCTACAAGTGAGTTCATCATTTTGGGTTGTGACTGAAGAGTCAGTTCTGGGATCAGTATGGATGTCCACAGAATTGGCAGCTCGTGATGTTGTCGAAGGTGGCTAGTGACACCACTGCAGCTGCTGCCATCTCTGGCCTTCCCAGGAGCATGATAAATGTTAGGAGGTTGGTCATCTAAATTGGCATCATTTCATCCTTGTCTAAAGCTGGGACAACTTGAGCATAAATCCAAGACAGAAGCCATTATCACTGTCCCTCAAAAGAATGTAGCAGAATATTCAGGTTATTTCACATCAGTTGAACACAACATGAGGCTGAAGTTGATGAAACCTAATCCATTAAGAGACCTGATTGAAGGTGCAGTCAACCTCTGTTAATGGTGTATAGCAAAGAGGTGAATTTGAACTCCAGGGACAGAGCACTTAGTTTTGAAGATATGTCGGAAGGAACACTTGAGTAAGGCAAATATATGATGGGACAATGGGTTAATCCTGTTAAATTGTGGAATACGTGTAAACTTTAGTTCAAAGCAAGTTCAGAACTGAAGCACTTCCTCACACAGTCATCAATTCCTTGAATGGTCTCCAGAAAGGATAATTGAAGTAAAATGGTTTGAAATTATGGAAGCTGCTGTAGTAGGGGAAATTGGCAGAATGGCTTCCCTTGACTGCACTTGAAAGCAAGTAAGTTATGTCAAACCTGCACAAAACACTACTTCCATCTCAGCTAGAGTATTACATTTAGTTGTGGGCACCATGCTTCAGGAAGAAAACAAAGACATTAGCGTGCAGAAACAATTGACAAAAGTAGATGGGATGAGGAGTTTCAGAAATGGGTAAATTAAAGATGCTGGACTTGATAGTGGTGTTCAAAATCATAACCGGTCTAAGGTGAGGAGATAGAGATTAAGTGTTTCCATTAGCGAATGATTGAGAATGAGACGGCACAGATTTAAAGTAACTGGCAAAAGAAGCAACAGTGATATAAAGAAAAACCTTTTCATGCAGTGTCTGGTTCGAATCTGGAATGAAATGTGATGGAAGCAAGGTTAATGGAGGCTTTCAAGTGGGAATTGGATAATTGCCTGAAAAGGCAGCAGAATAGCCGTAGGTACAATCATTGTTCAGAGGGCCAGCACAGACTTAATGAGCTAAATGGCCTCCACGTGTGCTGTGATTCCATGATTCTTTGACCTTGGTTTTGAGTGGACGGGCGAACCCGTGGATGTAACGTATCTGGATTTCCAGAAGGCATTCAAAAAGGTGCCGCACAAAAGGGCGGCACGGTGGCTCAGTGCTTAGCACTGCTGCCTCACAGTGCCAGGTTTCGATTCCACCCTCGGGTGACTGTCTGTGTGGAGTTTACACATTCTCCCCACATCTGTGTGGGTTTCTTCTGGGTGCTCCGGTTTCCTCCCACAGTCCAAAGATGTGCAGGTTAGGTGGATTGGCCATGCTAAATTGCCCATAGTGTTCTGGGATGTATAGATTCGGTGGGTTATAGAGGGATGGGCCTGGATGGATTCTCTGAGGATCGTGTGGACTTACTGGGCTGAAAGGCCTGTTTCTACACTGTAGGGATTCTATGATTAAAAGGCTGCCGCATAAGCATTATGGATAATGTATTAGTATAGATAGAGGATTGGTGAACTAACAGAGCAGAGTGGGGATAAATGGGTGTTTTTCTGGTTGGCAACTGGTGTGCCTTGGGGATCAATGTTGGGACTGCAATTGTTTACAATTTACATAGATGATTTGGAATTGGGGAGCAAGTGTAGTGTGTCAAAGTTTGTAGATGACACTAAGATGCATGGTAAAGCAAAGTGTGCAGAGGACAATGAAAGTCTGCAGAGGGATATAGATAGGTTAAGTGAGTGGATCAGAGTCAGGCAGATGGAGTACAAAGTTGGTAAGTGTGAGGTCACCCATTTAGGTAGGAATAACAGCAAAATGGACTGTTATTTAAATGGTGAAAAATTACAGCATACTGCTGTGCAGAAGGACCGCATGAATCACAAAAAGTTGGTATGCAGATGCAGCAGGTAATTAAGAAGGCAAGTGGAATATTGTCTTTCATTGCTAGAGAGGTGGAGTTTAAAAATAGGGAGGTTATCCTGCAGCTATATAGGATACTGGTGAAGCCACACCCAGCATACTATACAGTTTTGGTCTCCTTACTTGAGAAAGGATGTACTGGCACTTGACGGGGTGCGGACGAGGTCCACTATGTTGGTTACAAAGTTGAGAGTGCTGGCGTATGAGGAGAGTTTGATCATTCTGGGACTATACACATTGAAATTTAGAAGAATGAGGGAGGATCTTATAGAAATACATAAAATTATGAAGGGGATAGATAAGATAGAAGCAGGGAGGTTGTTTCCACTGGCAGGTGAAACACGAAATAGGAAGCACAGCCTCACAATAAGGGGGAGCATATTTAGAAATGAGTTGAGGAGGAACTTCTTCACCCAAAGGGTTTGTGAATCTGTAGAACTGATCTGTAAATGTTGAGGCTACCTCGTTGAATGTTTTTAAGGCAAAAATAGATTTTTGAACAGTAAAGGAAATAAGGCTTATGGTGAGTGGGCGGGTAAGTGGAGCTGAGTCCACGAAAAGATCAGACATGATCTTATTGAATGGCGGAGTAGGCTTGAGAGGCCAGATGGCCTACTCCTGCCCCTATTTCTTATGTTTTTATATTCTTACATCTGTTGTGTAAAGCTGAATTAGATATACGTTTCACAAGATGTTTTGGCAGCATGTTGATTGGGTAATGTGCCTTGTGTTCAGGTGGGTGGTTTGCACTTGCTTTCTGGGCAAAGAATTTCTTGACATTTGTCCTTTAATTTCAGTTTTCCAAACTTCTCAGTGTGCATAACCACCTATCCTGTTTCTGTTCACAGTATAGAGATTGAGCAAAAGCTGCAGGAGATTATGAAACAGACTGGGTATCTGACGATAGGCGGACAGGTAAGTTACAGTACGAGCTGCTATTGCTTCATGCCTATCCCTGGGCTGGGTAACACATGGCGGAGTTAACTTGTCAGTCCATCATTTTATCAAAATAGTACAGCATCAGCGCTCTCTCATGTCCGTTGCAATATGTGGAGAAAGCCTGTAGGCCATTCATCCCTTTGAGTCTTTTGTACCATTTACTTAGATGATTTCCATTACCTTTTCTGAAGAATTCCTTGACATTACCCTGACTGTGCCAGCTCTAATTACCACTGCCACGGAAGGTGTAAAGTCCATGTACTGTTTAAATTGAGTAGTGGAAACTGTACTGTAATGTTAACCTGTACTGCATCTAAGATGTATTTCAAGGTGTTAATACTGGGAATTTTCTTTTCAACTTATTCATATGAGCTTTGCTGGCTGGGCCAGCAATAATTGCCCAGCCATATATGCTCTTGTGAAGGAGATGGTGAGATGTCAGAATGGTGAGTGGCTGGGAGAGGAACTCGCAGGTAGCGGTCACGCATTTAGGAGATGCTATGTAAGGAATCTTAGTGAATTTCTGTAGTGCATCTTGTAGATGGGACATACTACTGCTTCTGAGTATTGTGGTGGAAGGAGTGAATGTTTGTGGATGTGGTGCCAAGCCCATTGAGAATCTTAAATGTTTTAATAAGGTCTCCTCTCATTCTTCTAAACTCTATGTATGTGTCCAGCATACTCAACCTCTTCTTAATGGAAAATCCCTCCATTTTCAGGATCTTGTCTCGTCTACCTCCAATGTCAGTATATATTTTCTTAGGCAAAGGGATCAAAACTGTTCACATATTCCAGTTTTGGTCTGACCAGTGCCTTATTTAGTTTTAGCAAGACCTCCCTGCTTTCCACTACTAAGAGTGGCTCAGCAGCAGCACCGCTGATTGAGTTGGACATGTCCAAAAAGACATTGCTACTAGACTGGGCTTGCAGCAGGTGGTGAGGGAGCCAACAAAAGGGCAAGACATACTTGACCTTATCCTCACCAATCTGCTTGCCTCCGATGCATCTGCCCATGACAACATTGGTAAAAGTAACCATTGCACAGTACTTGTGGAGACAGAAGTCCTACTTTCACATTGAGAATGCTATCCATTGTGTCGTGTGGCACTATCACTGTACTAAATGGGACTGGCTTCAAACATGTCTGGCAACTCAAGTCTGAGCATCCATGAGGCACTCTGTAGACTATCAACAGCAGCAGAACTGCACCCGAACGCAATCTGTAACCTCATGCCTGGCATATTACCATTCAACTATTACCATCAAACCAGGGAATCAACCCTGGTTCAATAGAAAGTGCAGTACCATGCCTACCTAAAAATGAGGTGTCAACCTGGTGAAGCTACCTAACAGGACCACTTGTGCATCAAACAGCATAAGCAACAAGTGACAGACAGCGCTAAGCCCACAACGAACAGATCAGATCCAGGCTCTGCAGACCTGCTGGATCCAGTCGTGAATGATGGTGGACAATTAAACAAGGCACTGGCGGAGAACGCTCCACAAATATCCCTCTCCGCAATGATGGAAGAACCCAGGACCCAGGAAGCTAGTGCAGAAGCATTCGCAGAAATCTTCAGCCAGTCATCCTGGGTAGATGATCCATCTCTGCCTCCTGCAGTGGTCCCCAGCATCACAAATGCCAGTCTTCAACCAATTTCATTCACTCCACATGATAAAAAGCAATGGTTGGAGGCACTAGATACTGTAGGAAAGGCTATGGGCCCCAACTGAATTCTGGCAATTTACTGAAAACTTGTGGTCCAACATTGTTGCTCCCCTAGCCGAGCTGTCCCAGTATGGCGATAACACTGGAATTTACCCAACAAACTGGGAAATGGCCCAGGTATGTCCTGTACACAAAGAGCAGGACAGATTCTATGATTCTAACAAATCCAACCCGCCTATTTAGCACCCCATCAGCCTAATCTCAATCATCAGTAAAGTAATGGAAGTTGTCATCAGCAGTGCAATCACTGACACCCAGTTTGGGTTCTGCTAAGGCAACTCAGCTCCTGACCTTGTCATACCCTTGGTTCAAACATGTACAGAAGAGGTCAATTCTAGGGGTGAGGTGAAATGAGAGTGACAGCCCTTGGCATCCAAGCAACATTTGACCAAGTGTGGTATCAAGAAGCATTATCAATGGGAATCAGTTCAAGCTCATTAATTGAAGTCATACCTGACCGATAGGAAGATGGTTGTGGATGTTGGAAGTCAGTCATCTCAGCTGCAGGACACGTCTGGAGAGGTTCCTGTGGATGGTATCCTAGGCCCAACCATCGTCAGCTGTTTCAAAAACAGAAATTGCTGGAAAAGTTCTGGTAGCAGGGCTCTCAGAAAGCGTCACTCAACCCAAAACGTTAACTCCTGATTTCTTCCCACAGATGCTGCCAGACTTGCTGAGCTTTTCCAGCAATTTCTGTTTTTGAATCTCATATACAGCAGCTATAGTTCTTTCGGTTTATATCTTCAGCTGCTTCATCAATGACCTGCGCTCCTGGAATGGAGGATTTGAGATATAAAAATAGGCTGGGACTTTTTTCATTGGAGTCTAGGAAGTTAAGGGTGACCTTTATAAAGGTTTACAAAATCATGAGGGGCATAGATAAGGTGAATAGCAAAGGTCTTTTGCCGAGGAGAGGGAGTTCAAAACTAGGGGGCATATTTTTAAGGTGAGAGGAGAAAGTTGAGAAAGGATATGAGCGGCAACTTTTTTACACAGAAGATGGTTTGTGTATGGAATGAACTGCCAGAGGAAGTGGTGGATGCAGGTACAATTACAACATTTAAAAGATATTTGGATAAATACATGAATAGGAAAGGTTTGGAGGGCTATGGGCCAAACGCAGGCAAGTGGGACTAGTTTAGTTTGGGAACAGGTTCGGCATGGATGAGTTGGACAGAAGGATTTGATACTGTGCTGTATGACTCTGTAAGGTCAGAAGTGGAGATGTTTGCCGATGTTCATCACTATTTGCAATTCTTCAGACACTGAAGCAGTCCATGTTAAAATGCAGCAAAACCTGGCTGACAGTGGTTAGCCTAAGACACTGCACTGCGGTGATGTCCTATAGACAAAGTGACTAACACACAACCACAACCTTCCCTTGTACTACCAAACACAGGAGAGTCGCCACCACCAACTCCTCCCTGCCATGCACGAAGATGTTCTGTCCCCTTGTTCAATGTGGGAGCACTATTTCCTCAGGAAAAGGAGAGGCGGTATAAGGTAATTTCTTGTTCATGTTTGATTTGATGCCAGAGTCAAAATTGAGGGGTCACAGGACAACTCCCTCCCGACAGTATATTATCCCTCTATCTCTGCTGGCTCTGTCTTGTCAGTGGGACCAGACCTACATGGAATGGTGATGGTGATGGTCTTGTCTGTGACACTGTGTATAAGGTATGATTCCATGAGTGTGACTAATTCAGGCTGCTGTTTGAAAGTCTGTGAGACAGCTCTTCCAGTTTTGGAACTAACACCAAAGTGTTGGTAAGGAGGGATTTGCAGGGTCAATGGGGCTTAGTTTGCAGTTGTCATTTCTGGTGCCTAGGTCAATGCCCAGGTGGTTTGTCAGATTTTATTTTTTTTGAGACTTTTTGATAGTTGATACGACTGAATGGCTTACTCAGCCATATTAAGAGGACAGTCAGCTACATTGGTGAAGGGGTGATGGAGGCAGGTGGACTCACAACATTTAAGAAGCATCTGGATGAGTACTTAAAATGCTGGGGCATAGTCAGCTATGTCCAATTACAAGTAAATGGGATTAGTATAGGTTGATATTTGTTGATTGGCATAGACATGGTGGGCTGAAGAGCCTGTTTCTATGCTGTATGACCCAATGACTGGTGTGTGTGTGGTGCCATGCATAGGCCAGACCAGGTAAGGTCAACCGTTTTCCTTGCCTGAAGAACCAGTTTTTATGACAGGTGACACAGTGGTTAGCGCTACTGGCTCACAGTGCCAGGGACCCCAGGTTTGATTCTAGCCCTGGATGACTGTCTGTGTGGTGTTTGCATGTTCTCCCCATGTCTGCGTGGGTTTCTGCCTGGTTTCCTCCCACAGTCCAAAGATGTACAGATTAGGTGAATTAACTATGCCATATTGTCCCATAGTGTCCAGGGATGTGCAGACTAGGTGGATTAACCATGGTAAATGTGGAGTTACGGGGTTAGGGTGGCTGGTGGGTAGGTCTGGGTGGGATGGTCTTTGGAGGGTCTGTGCAGACTTGTGGGCCAAATGGCCGCTTTCCGCACTGTAGGGATTCTGTGATACTATGACAGTGGTTTCACAGTCATCATCAGACTTATAATTACAGACACCATCTATCATTATGGAATTTGAGCCCAGGTTCCCAGAACATTGCCTGAGTCACTGGATTGCCAGTCCAGCAGCAATACCGCTATGCCATTGCTTCCCCATCGCAGGGCACCAGTGCTGGAATCATGCTGAGATTGGCGTTCAGTGCATCAGGTACCAATGCTAGATTTGGCACTGGGAATGGAGGCTGTGTATCAGTGCTAGGATTGTCACCTGTAGAGTCACCTGGAAAGCTGAGTAGTACCTGTGCTAGGATTGGCACTGGGAGAACTAGGTATTTGCACTGGGAATGCCAGGATTGGCACCTGGAGATCTGAGTACTAGTCTGGGATTAGCACTGGGTGAATTAGGTACCAGTTCTTAGATTGGCAAGCAACTCGCTCATTGCCAGTGTTGGGATTGGCACTGGGAGTACTGGGATTTGCACTGGCAGAACTGTGTACCAGTGCTGGGATTGGTACTGGAAGGGCTGGGGGACCAGTCACCAGGAGTGTGCTGACTATCACTACCAGAAATGGGCTCAGTTCCAGTGTTGGAATCAACTCTGCATGTGTTCCGTGCCAGTGCAGGAGGGTGAAAATGGAAAGCTTTAATTTCACATTACAAATATCCAGTTATTATTCGATAGATATATTTGTATTCTGGTAAATGAGTGAGCTTTCCTTGTAACTCCACACTGTCAATTTGTACACTTTAAATTGTATTGAGCAGTGTAATGTCATGTGATTTCTAATACAGTGATGGAGTGTTGTGGTTTGGATTACAGCAATCATTGCATGGTCACTTATTTGCTTTGTGTCTTTGCGCCAGAGATATCAAGCTGAAATCAGTGACCTGGAAAACTTGGGCGAGATTGGCAGTGGCACATGTGGGCAGGTCTGGAAAATGAGGTTCAAGAAATCAGGACACATAATTGCTGTGAAGGTAAGTAAGGCTCAGCCAAACAGATTAAATGTTGGTCTCTGTTTAGTTTGGACAGATTATTGCTGGGATTGAAGAAAACATTTTTGCATGATTTTTTCAAAAGAATGTCAGCATTTTCAAACAGAGATTGGTGCCGTAACAACGCTTATCATTTATTGATGGCCATGTGAGAATGTTGTCTTGTATCTCTTGAAAATCATGGAGTACTCTTTTGAACCTATTTGGGGCTGCATTGTACTCTATCGAAATTACTGGTAAATACCAATGTCTCATGAGGCACAATTTGAAAGGATGGATTACAAGATTCACAAAACCTGAAAAGATTGTTGGCTTAAGTGTGCCTGAACTCATTGCTTCTTGTTATGATATCAAAAAATGGCAAAACTAGAGAAAAAGGACATTCAGTCTATTGTCCTCCTGCTGCCTGTTTGGTAGACCTATTCAGTTAATACCAAGCCCCTGCACTTTCATAGGTCCTGGAAATGTTTCAATTGTTTATTCAGTTTTTTTTCAGTGTTCCTGCTGAATCTGCTTGTCTCCACCTTTTAGACAGTCTGCTGCAAATCATCACACCTCACTGCCTAAAAATAAGTAAATTTGCCATAGTTCCAGAGGATCAAAGGGCTGCTGCCTTGTTAGAGAGATATGACTGGTGGTGAGTTTAACCTGAGGGTCACCATGCCTCAGGCAAGAGACAAGGCTGAGATGATGGGACCTTCGTGGTAACCTCAGCCACAGTGAGAATTGAGTCCATGCTGTTCGTGTTGCTCTGTATCGCAAGACCAGCTGTTCAACTGAGCTCACTGACCACCAATAATAACACACGTATTCATATGTTTGTATTCCAAGCAGGAGTAGCTTGCCTGGCCCCTCAAGCGTGCTGCATCATTAAATAAGATCATGGATGACCTGCATTCAAATCTGCCAATCTCAATTCCCGCCAACACCTGATAACCTTTCACCACCACCCCCTCCATGCTTAACAAGAATCTGCCTAGCTTGCCTTAAAAATATTCAAAATGTTCTGTTCCACTGGCTAGGGCAGCATTTATTGCCCCATCCCTAATTTCCCTGGAACTAAGTGGCTTGCTCACCCAACTCAGTGGGCAGGTAAGAATCAGGAACAAAAACATAAGTTGCTGGAAAAGGTCAGTAGGTCTGACAGCATCTGTGAAGGAAAAATCAAGAGTTAACATATTTTGGGTCTGGTGACCCTTCCTCAGAACTAAGGACATTCAATCATGGCTGATAGTTTCTCAACCCCATTCTCCCGCTTTCTCCTCATAACCCTTGAACCCTTTGACAATTAAGAACCTATCTATCTCCGCCTTAAATATACTCAATGACCTGGCCTCCACAGCCTTCTGTGGCAGTGAATTCCATAGATTCACCACTGTCTGGCTGAAGAAGTTTCTCCTTATCTCTGTTCTAAAAGGTCTTCCCTTTACTCTAAGGCTGTGCCCTCGGGTCCTAGTCTCTCCAACCAATGGAAACATCTTCCCAACATCCACTCTGTCCAGACCATTCAGTATTCTGTAAGTTTCAATTGTATTCCCCTCATCCTTCAAAACTCCATCGAGGACAGACCCAGAGTCCTCAAACATTCCTCATATGTTAAGCTTTTCATTCCTAGGATCATTCTTGTAATCCTCCCCTGAGCCCGCTCCAGGGCCAATACATCTTTACTGAGATATGAGGCCCAAAACTGCACCCAATACTCCAACTGTGGCCTGACCAGAGCCTTATGGAGCCTCAAAAGTACCTCCCTGCTTTTATATTCAAGTCCTCCCAAAATAAATGCAAAAGTTGCATTTGCCTTCCTAATTACTGACTCAACCTGCAAGTTTACCTTGAGAGAATCCTGGACGAGAACTCCCAAGTCTCTTTGCACTTCAGACTTCTGAATTTTCTCCCCATTTAGAAAATAGTCCATGCTTTTATTCTTCTTACCAAATCTAATTTCATAATTTTTCATGGATACAGTAGATAGGGAGAAGCTATTCCTGCTTGAAAAGTAAAGGACAAGTGGACATATGTTTAAAGTGATGTACAAGTGAAGTAAGGGTGATATAAGGAAAAACGTTTTCACATGGCAATTAGTTAAGGTCTGGAATGCACTGCCTAGAAACGTAGAGGCAAGTTCAATTGAGGCATTCAAGAGAATATTGGATAATTATTTGGATAAAAACAGTGTGTAGGGATATGGGGAAAAGGCAGACGTAGTCGAGCCGGTGCAGGTGCGATGGGCTGAATGGCTTCCTTCTGCACTGTAACAATTCTGTGATTGGGATTTGAACCCATATCTCTAGAATATTAGAACCTGGTGTTGTGGATTACTTGTCCAGTGATTACCACTACACCACTGCTTCCCATTGTGTGACGCAGTGTTAATTCTGCATTGTGCTGGAGGCGTACTTGATGTTCTTCCATTTTGTTCTGGTGGTTCTGAATGAGTTTGATGCAGAGTAGGAAGATAAAAAGCACATGTTCTTGATATTTGATGTTTTGTTTTATTTATAGCAAATGCGTCGCTCAGGTAATAAGGAAGAAAACAAACGGATCCTCATGGACTTGGATGTGGTGCTGAAAAGTCATGACTGCCCTTACATTGTGCAGTGTTACGGGACCTTCATTACCAATGTAAGCACACTCTCAGCTTGCCTTTCTCTTTAGAGCACAATTCCCAGCAGTACGGCCAGAAAAGGGCAGTACATGTCAGCTGACAATTTTAAATCTCTCACAGAAACTTTCTTCATCTTGGTTTTACTTACCAGAAGAAGTTGAGAAGCTTCAGCCCTTCTGTTGATAGGGAGTTTAGAGAGTGTGGCTTGTCTAAGGACACCATCTCTCATGTACTGGAACTCAATTTTAGAGGCCTAGGAATTAGTTACCTTACACCCTCCATGCTGGTATAGTACAACAGACCATAGCATGCCAACAGCAGCATGAAAAGCTTTTAATATCATCAGCGGATCAGGCATATTGGAATCTAATCTGCACCATCAGCCAGCAAATTTTGATCATAGAAAGTTTGATTTATTTAGAATGTGCCATGTAAACATCATCTGTCACATTGTGACCATTTTAGTGTGAAACACTGCAAACAAGCACAAGATGATCAACATTCATGTTTTATCCCTGTGTACTATGGTAGGTCTAGGGAGACCACATGCTGAGCATTTGTGAGAAAACCTTTGAGAAATTTGTCCTGAAGGTGCTGTCATGTTGCTGCGCTGTGGACTCCACTATTTGAAATTGCAATCATGAAAATATAAATTAGGAACAGAATTAGGTCACCTGACCCTTCAAGTACGTTTTGCCATTCGAAAATCATGGATGATTCCATTTGTGTTCTGAATTCTACATTCTCATCTCTGCCTAATTTTTGTTTTGGTTCCTTTGCCTCCCAAGAATCTCTCTACTTTTGCCTTAAAAATGTTCGTGATCCCACCTACATCGCCTTCTGAGTCAGACAGTTTCAAAGATACACAAACCCCAGAGCAAAAATTCAACATTATCTCTATCATGAAAGGGTGATCTGTAATTTTAAAGATGTGTTCCCTGGTCTGGAATCATTGTCCAGAATAAAAGTATGAATAAAAGTCATTTCCATGCCTACCTTGCCAAGACCATTCAGGATTTGATAAACTTCAATTAGATTACCTCTTCTTCTTCTGAACTCCAAAGAGAACAAGCCCAGTCTGCCTCATCTTTCCTCAATAAGACAGCTCACTCATTCCAGATATCAATCTCCTCTGAACCTATCTCCAATGCATTTACATCCTTCTTTAAATAAGCAGATCAAAATTGCACTTAGTATTCAAGATGTGGTCTCACAAATGCCCTGTATAATTGAATTTCTCTCGTAAAGAGGATAACATTCCTTCTTAAGCCTTCTTAAATTTTTCTACTTAGATATGCTTCCAAGTTGGAGAATGCAGAATTGTAGTATTGTAGCATGGAAGGAGGCCTTTTTGTTTATTCAGAGATAGTAGGAACTGCCGATGCTGGAGAATCTGATATAACAAGGTATAGAGCTGGATGAACATAGGCCAAGCAGCATCAGAGGAGCAGGAAAGCTGACGTTTCAGGTCTAGACCCTTCTTCAGAAATTGTGGGGGGAAGGGGATTCTGAAATAAATAGGGAGAGAGGGGGAGGCGGATAGAAGATGGATAAAGGAGAAGATAGGTGGAGAAGAGACAGACAGGTCAAAGAGGCGGGCTTGGAGCCAGTAAAGGTGAGTGTAGGTGGGGAGTTAGGGAGGAGATAGGTCAGTCCAGGGAGGACGGACAGGTCAAGGAGGCGGAATGAGGCTGGTAGGTAGGAGTTGGGGGTGGGACTTGAGGTGGGAGGAGTGGATAGGTGGGAGGAAGGACAGGTTAGGGAGGCAGGGACAAGCTGGGCTGGTTTTGGGATGAGGTCGGGGGAGGGAGATTTTGAAGCTTTTTTTATTCATTCATTTTGGTCCAAATTCTTATGCTGCCTGTGCTCTTTACCTAGGTGTTTCCACTTCAAGTGTTTATCCAATTTCTGTTTTGGACGTTTCATTTGAATCTTCCACCAGCCTTTCAGCCGGCGCAGTCCAATTTAGTAACTGAGTAAAAGTATCTTATCATCGTAGCTCTGGTTCTTTTGCTGTTCACCTTCTGCCGGTGGAAACTGTTTCTCATTACTTCCTGCACCTAAAATCCTCATGGTTTGTACACCTTTATTGTCACCCTCTAACCTTCCTTACAATAAAGAGAACAGCCCAGCTGTTCTAGTCTGTTCATATTAGTGGAATCCCAGATCTCTGGGATCATTCCAGTAAACCTCCTTGGCGCTATCTCCAGGGTCTTGACTTTGATTCTATACTGTGGGGCCCAGAACTAGACACAATACTTCATCTGGGGCCCAACTAGTGATTTGTAAAGATTTAACGCAACTTGTTTATTATTGTCATGTACCTTTCTGTTTCTCAAGCCAGATATGCACAAGCATTTTAACAGCTTTCTCCATTTAGCCTTCCACTTACAAAGATTTATGTTGTATGACTCTCTGTTCCTGAACCTCCTTTTAACACTATTCTGTTTAATCTTTATTATTCCTCCTCTTACTACCAACAGGCATCACGGAGCTGCATTAACTTTGGTCTATCACATGTCTGTTTCCATCTCAATTGCAATTGTCTACTGCCATCAAGCTAAACCCAATCCCTCATGCAAAAACAAGCACGTGACACATTTCTCTGCTCCATGATAGACAACCACATATTTCTCAGAGTTAGAGCCTCCGGTCTGCCCATCCTTTCACACAAGAGAAAAGAAGTGGTGTCTGATATGCTAAGAGAGACAATATAAATGGAAATAGGGAGGCATTTAATGTGCCAGGCCCGCACACAAAGAAGGAAGGACATTGAATGGACAATTTTTTATTCATTCAAGGGAGGTGGGCATCTCTGACTGGCCAGCATTTATTTCCTATCCCTAGTTACCCTTGAGAAAGTGATGGTGAAATACCATCTTGAACCACTGCAGTCCACATGCTGTAGGTGGACTCACATTGCCCTTAGGGCAGGATTTTGGCCCAGTGATAGTGAAGGAAGGACGATATATTTCCAAGTGAGGAAGGTGAGTGGCTTGGAGGGTTCATTTCCAGCTATAGACAAATGCAAATGACAGACACCATTCCAAGAAAGAGGAGAACTCAGAGTGAGGCAGAGATTTTGACAGTGGAAATATGCAGATATATAGGTTTAATTATAATTACTCAGTAATTCCATATAGTTATATAAACTACAGTATAGAATTACACCATTAACCCGACTTGTCCATGCATATGGTTATACTCTGCAAATGTTTCATCTACCCCTCTTTCTACTTCTCTACCAGTAATGGCTCTGTTGGTAACACTAATCTGTACCTTTAGAAGGCTGTGGCTGCAAACTTCACTGCAGGACTTGAACACTGACGTTCCAGTGCATTACTGAGCAGTGCTGCGCCATTGGAGGTCCACAGATAATAGATGAGGTATTAAACTGATACCCTTTCTGACCCGTGAAGTGGATGTGAAAGATCCCTTAACACTATTTTCAAAGAAGACTGGCCCCTGCTGTTCTCGCCAATATTTATCCCTCAATCGACACAACAAAGAAAAATGTTACTGCGGATGCTGGAGATTCAAAATAAAAATAGAAAGAGCTGGAGAAGACTGCAGGACGGCATGGCTGGAGAAGCACTAAACATAGCTGGAAATGAAGCTGCAAGAACTGCAGATGCTATAAATCAGAAACAAAAACAGAAATTGCTGGAAAAGTTCAGCATTGTCTGGTAGCAACTGTGGAGAGAAACCAGAGTTAACGTTTTGGGTCGAGTGATCCTTCGTCGGAACTCAGACCTGCCAGACCTACTGAGTTTTTCAAGCAATTCCTGTTTTTGATAGCAAGAAATGAGTTGCCAACCAGATGGTTCGCCAAAACAGGACAATTGTGTGCCAAACAGCAAAAACAGCTAGTGATAGAGCTAAGCGATCCCAGAACTAACAGATTAGATCTAAGTTCTGCAGTCCTGCAACCTCCAGTTGTGAATGGTGGTGGACAATCAAACAATCCTCTGGAGGAGGAAGCTCCACAATTACCTCCATCCTCAATGATTGGAAAGGGCAGCATGTCAGTGCAAAAGATGAAGCTGAAGCATTTGCAACAGTCTTCAGCCAGAAGTGCAGAGGGATAATGTATCTCTGCCTTCTCCAGTAATCCCCAGCAAAACAGTTGCCAGTGTTGAACCAAGTTGGTTCATTCCACATGACATCAAGAAACATTTGGAAGCACTGGATACTGCAAAGGCTATGGACCCTGTTAACGTTCTGGTAATAGTACTGAAGACTTGTGCTCCAGAACTTGCTACCCTAGCCTAGCTGTTCCAGAATGGCTACAACACTGGCATTTACCCGCCAATGTGGAAAATTGCTCAGGTACGTCCTGTACACAAAAGGCAGGACAAATCCAACCCGGCCAGTTACCGCCCCATCAGCCTACTTCCGATCATCAGTAAAATAATGGAAGGTGCCATCAACAGTGCTATCAAGCAGCAGCTGCTTAACAATAACCTGCTCAGTGACGCCCAGTTTGGGTTCTGCTGGGTCACTCACCACCTGATCTCGTTATAGCCTTGATTCAAAACTCAGCAAAAGAACTGAATTCCAGAGGGAAGGTGAGAAGACGGCCCTTGACATCAAGGCCACATTTGACTGAGTGTGATATCAAGGAGCCATAGCAAAACTGGAATCACTCGGTATCGGGGGGCAAACTCTTTGCTGGATGGAGTCATACTTGGTACGTAGGAAGACGGTTGTGGTTGTTTGAGGTCAGTTATCTCAGCTCTAGAGCATCTCTGCAGGAGTTTGTCAGGATGGTGTCAATGAGTAAAGAATCTTCAGCTGCCTCATCAATGACCTTTCTTCCGTCATCAGCTCGGAAGTGGTGATGTTTGCCATCAATTGCACAATATTCAGCACCATTTGTGATTTCTCAGATACTGAAGCAGTCTGTGTCCAAATGCAACAAGTTCTGGACAATATCCTGGCTTGGGCTGAAAAGTGGCAAGTAACATTTGAGCCACACAAATGCCAACCAATGACCATCTCCAGTAAAAGGCAATACACCCACCTGCCCTTGGCATTCAATTACCGTCACTGAATTGCTCATTATTAACACCTTTGGGGTTACCATTAACCAGAAACTGAATTGGACTCGCCATAATACACAGCTACAAGAACAGTTCAGAAGCTCGGAATACTGCAGCGGGTACTCACTTCCTGATTTGCCAAAGCCTGTCCACCATCTACAAGGCACAAGTCAGGAGTGTGATGGAATACTCCCCACTAGCCTGGATGAGTGTAGCTGCAGCAACACTCTAGAAGCTTGACACCATCCTGGAAAACATAGCCCATTAGATTTGCATCACATTAACAAGTATTCACTCCCTCCACCATGATCTTCAGTAGCAACAGTGTGCAGCATCTACAGGGTGCACAGCAGAAATTCACCAAGGCTCATTAAACAGCACCTACCTAATCCATGACCACTTCCATCTAGAAGGACAAGGGCAACAGATACGTGGGAACACCACAACCTGCACGTACCCCTCCAAGCCACTGACTACCCTGACTTGGAAATATATCGCCATTCCTTCATAGTCGCTAGGTGAACAACCTAGAATTCCTTCCCTAAGGGCATGCGGGTCTACGTGGACTGCAACGGCTCAAGGAGTCAATTCACCATCACCTTCTCAAGGCAAACTCCTGGACTGACCTAACCCTAACCCTAACTCCCCACATACACTCAACTTTACTGGCTCCATCCCCACATCTTTGACCCGTCTTCCTCCTCTCCACCTATCTGCTCCTTTATCCATCTTCCATCCGCCTCCCCCTCTCTCTGTATTTATTTCAGAAGCCCCTTCCCCTCCCCCATTTCTGAAGAAAGGTCCAGACCCTAACCGTCAGCTTTCCTGCTCCTCTGATGCTGCTTGGCCTGCTGTGCTCATCCAGCTCTACACCTTGTTATCTTAGGCAATAAATGTTGGCCAGTGATGCCCACATCCCAGAAGTGAACAAAAAAAAAACAAACTCAGCAAGTCTGGCAGCACTTGGGGAGAAACAGAGTCAACATTTTGAGTCCAATATGACTTCTTTTTTGCAACTAATAGAAAAGCAGAGACAATACAGGCTCAGTGGTACAACTTAGAGGGGAGTACAGGAGCAAAGGGACCTCAAGATGCATAATTCTCTGAATGTGGCCAGGCAAGTTGAAACAGTTGTTAAGAAGCCTTATAGGATCCTTGGGTTTGTAAATAGAGGCATAGAGTATAAAAGCAAGGAAGCGATGCTAATCCTCTACAACTCATTGGTCAGACCGCATTGTATTCAGTTCTGGACACCTTATTAAGGAAGAATATTAAAGCCCTGGGGGGAGTTCAAAGGAGATTTATTTGAATGGTACAAGGAATGAGGAAAGATTAGAGAAATTGGGCTTATTCTCCTTGGACCAGGGAAAATCAAAGGGTGACCTTATTGAAGTGTACAAAATTATGAACAATTTAGACAGGGTAACAACAGCGATAGCTCGGAGCGAAATTAATTCTTAGGATTTGGAAAGCACTGCCTAGGAGAGTGGTGGAGGCAGATTCCATAGGAGGGTTATAAAGAGAGCTGAGACATATTTGAAAATGATAAATTTAGAGGGCTATGGAGATAGGGCTGGAAAATGGGACCAGCTGGGTTGCTCTATCAGGAGCCAGTGCAGACATGATGGGTGGTGTGGCCTCCTTCTATACTGTAAAATTCCATTATTCTATTATCACATTGTCTCATTTCCCACATTATGACAGTGATTATGCCTGATCTGTGAGAATTGGCCACTCCCATTCAAGCTGCTTCCATTGTTCCAACTTCCTTAAAAAAAACCTAAAGCCCTCCTAAGTTGTCTACTTAGGCTATTTCCAGTAGCTAGTTTGGAAGCTCTACCTTTACAACCTCCCCCCATACAAACCCAGGACAATATACTTTTTTAAAGTGACAGCTTCGTCACACCTCCCCACCCCCCCTTAAAAAAAGACAAACAATCAAATACAAAGATGGCTTCATTCTAAAACACTTAGGCCTAGTCTATTAGTACACTTCAATACATATGCATTACATTGACTTGAAGCTTGCAAACGTTCACTACTACATTCTATTTCAATCTGTTTACTCCCGCCACCGAAAACCTGTCTTTCTTCATCAAAGTCACGAAAACGCATCGGCAATTACATTTTCTCATCCTGCCACGTGTATAATTTTCAAATTGAATGGCTACAATAATAAGCTCCATCTAAACAGTCTGGAATTTTTGTCCTTCAATTTCTCCAAAAACTTTAATGGGTTGTGCTCAGTATATATAATTGTCTCAGACACATTACTGGCACTATTATTGTTCAAATGTTGTACCACCAACATCAAGCGCAAGGTTGACCTTCTCAAGCGTGGAATATTTCTGTTAATGAGTATTCAATTTTCTGGAAAAATACCTGTAGGTCTTTCTCACTTCTCGTCATCTTCTTCTAAGAGTAGAGCACTGACACCCACATCACTTGCATTGATAGCCACCTTGAATGACTTTGTGTAATTAGGTGTGGTTAACAGTTGGGTAGTGGTTAACACAGCTTTCAGCCTGTCAAATGTCTTCTGACAGTCTGCCATATGCTGAAATTTTCTGCACTTCAATAAGTCAGTCAGTGGAGCAACCACACTGCTAAAATTCAGTACGAACGTCCAATAAAACCCACTCTATCCCAGGAATCATAGTACTGCTGTCTTTGTCGATAGTATGGGAAACTCCCCAATAACTTTTGTTTTCATATTCCGTGGGACTTTCTGTCCATGCCTGAAAACGTGGCCCAGGAATATGACTTGGGCTTTTGCGAATTCACTTTTAGCCAGGTTGATCACCAACCCTGCCTCCTGAAGTCTATCAATTGTTGCAAATGTTCTTTCCATGTGTGACTAAAATTCACCAGGTTGTTGATGAATACCACACAATCAGTTAATCCAGAAATGACATTATTAGTTAGTCTTTGAAATGTGGCTGCTGCATTTTTCATAAATGGCATGACTTCAAATTGTCACAAAAGCTGAAATTATCTTTGCTATTTCGGATAAAGGTACCTGCCAGTATCCTGAGTAAGTCTAACTTAGAAATATAAGTTGCTTGTCCCACCTTCTCACTACAGTCTTCCCAGTGTGGAATAGGATATGAATCAGACTTTGTAACTGCATTGACTTTGTGATAGTGCACATGTAATCGTTGGATACCATCTGTTTTCAGCACGATTACTATGGGTGAGCTCCAGTCACTACAACTTGCTTCGATTACGTTGTCTTTTAGCAAGTGTTCAATCTCTTTTTGAACCTGCGCCAACTTTAGAGGGTTAAGTCTATAAGGATGTTGCTTAATTGGAAGAGCATTTCCTATATCTTCATCATGTGTAATTAGATTAGTACTTCCCAGCTCATTCCCTCATGTCTTCCAATGTGATTGTCATAACTCTTTCAGGTCATTTCAGTTTTCCTCTGGAAGGTAACTTAATAATTTATCCCAATTTTTGAGAACTTCCTCATTGTCCAATTTAAGTTGAGGAATGTCCAATTCATAATTCTCTGAACTTAGTTCTTCATTCTGTGTTGTAACCAGTAACACATTTTCCTTTTGCTTTCCTTCCCTATCAAGATATCTTTTGAGCATATTCACATGACACAGTCTGAGATTTCTTTCTATCTGGTGATTTTATCAAATAATTTACCTCACTTAATCTCCTTTCCAAACCTTACTTTCAAAGGTTCAACACAGTTGAACCCGGTTCAAAAATAACACTAACACTTTATCTCCATTAGCAAAATTGCAAGTTTTTGATTTCTTGTCTGCCTCCTGTTTAATGATACACCGTGCTTTTTTTAAATGCTGTCTTGCCAACTCATCAGCTCTATTTAATCGTTCCCTAAAATTTGACACATAGTCCAAATATGTAGCCTCTGAACTCTGACTCACCAATTTATCCTTATTTAATTTGTGGTCCTCTCAGCTTCTGCCCAAAAACTAATTCAATTGGACTGAATTTGGTAAGTTCATTTGATGCATCCCTAACTGCGAAAAGTACAAACGGAATTCCTTTATCCCTATCGTCTCGATAGTCTTGATTATAAGCTGTCAACATGGTCTTTAAAGTTTGATGCCACCATTCTAACACTTCCTGGATGCTACGCCCTGGATTTGAGTTGTTTTATTCCTAAGCTAAAATTCAATACGAATGCCCAATAAAACCCATTCGATCCCAGGAATCAAAGTATTGCTCTCTTTGTCGATGGTATGGGAAACTCCCCAATAACCTTTGTTTTCATATTCTGTGGGGCCATCTGTCCATGCCTGATAGCTTCCCTGAATAATTTAGTTGTAAAATTTGACCCTTGATCTGATTGTATCCGTACCTAGTGAAACATTTGAGCATGTATCTCTTCTGCAATCCTTTTAGCTGTGATATTGCATAATGGAATAGCTTCTGGAAATCAAGAGAACACATCCATTATTGTCAATAAATACTGATTCCCACTTTTTTTTTAAGGTAGGGGTCCTACGCAATCAATTAAAACCCTTGCAAAAGGTTTCTCATGCAGGAATGGGTATTAAAGGTGCTGGTTTTATCACTGCCTGAGGTTTTCCAATTACCTGACACATTTGACATGTCTGGCAAAATTCAACTACATCCTTTTGCAGTCAAGGCCAGCAAAAAGTTTTTCTATTTTAACTTGAGTTTTCCTTACTCGTAAATAACCTCCTACTGGTAATTCATATGCTACCTGCAACACCATCTTTCTATAACCCACTGGTTATACAACTTGATGAACTTCTGCCCATTTCTCATCTGCCTGGGTATGTGATGGTTTCCATTTCCTCATCAAGAAGTCATTTTTAAGATAGTAACATTCTGGGATACACTCGGATTCTTTTGTGTATGCTTTTTGATACAGTTGCTTCAGTTTTTCATCTTTCTGTTGTAACTCTTAATTTCTTTGAACTAAAAATATCCACTTTGTCTTCCACCTGTTCTTGCTTTGTCTCAACCATTTGATCAAACATGGTCTGTGATAATTCTACTTCAACTTCCTTGTCTTTATTCTTTGATTTCTCCTCCTGCTTCAACCTGTGTCTTTGTGACTTTGTTATCATACAGTCAGGAAAAATCCCAGGATATACTTCCTGTAATACCTCAGTTGCCTGATTTTCCACTGGCTTTTCCACTACAGTAGGCAGCACTCCTACGTGTGATCCAACTATATCATTACCAAGGACAAATTGTATTCCTGGAGTCGAGAGTTCCTCCAGTACTCCTACCACTACTTCTCCACTTTTCACCGGGCACTCCAACCTCACTCTACACAATGGAGCACTTCTCCTCTCACCACGAATTCCACATTTTGCCACTTTTTCTGGTAATAGTCCTTCTGAATTACATATCTCCTCATCAGTCAACATCAAAGATTGACATTCTCCTGTATCTCTTAAAATTGTACTTTCTTTACCTGCTCCTCCTGGCATGTGCAAGTAAACCTTGCCGTCGCAAGTAAATGGTTTAAGAAGATCTGGTACTTTATTCTCAACCAACCCCTGACCAGGTTGTACATTCTGGTGCAGCTTTTTAACTTCCGCTGTGCTTTCCTTTACCACTTCAATAAAATTCACTGGCTTATCCTGTTTCCCACATCCGTCTTCCCAGTGCTTTTTCTAAACCAACAACACTGCGACTTCATGTGGCCTACTTTATTGCACTGAAAACACCTGAGCTTTTTAACTTCTCTTTCCCCTTCATGGGTTTCCTTTTTACTGTATGTAAACTGTCTTTATTACCTTCAATGAGATTTCATTTTCCCTTACCACCTGAGGATTTCTCTTTTTCCCCAATCTGTCACAGATTGAAATTGATGTCGGAAGCCAAACTTTGATTTATGAACCAACGCATAATCATCAGCCATTTCAGCTGCTAATCTTGCAGTTTTAACTCTCTGCTGTTCCACATGAGTTCTCATTACTTCAGGAAGTGAATTTTTGAGCTCCTCCAAAATAACTGTTTCTCTAAGAGTGCCAAATGTTTGATCTATTTTCAATGCCCTTATCCACCTTTCAAAATTACCTTGTTTGATCCTTTCAAACTCAATGTACGTTTGACCAGGGTCCCTCCTTAGATTCCTGAAATGTTCATATAGGCTTCTGGCGCTAGACATTTAAGATGGCTTTCTTCACCACTTCATACTCCCCAGATGCCTTCTCTGATAGTGATGCAAGTATCTTACTAGCTCTACCTATCAATTTTATTTAGATCAACAAAACCCACATGGTCACCAGCCACTTCATTTGTTTAGCCACATTCTCAAATGAAATGAAAAAGACTTCTATATCCTTCTCATCGAATTTAGTCAATGATTGGACATATTTAAACAGATCCCCATCGGGCCTATGGCTACGATGGGTTTGCTCGTCATCATTATCCTCCTCACTAAGTTTACCTTCTACTTTCATCCCCACCCTTTTAAGTCGACTTTCCTCTCTAATTGCCAACTTCTGAAATTCAAACTCTCTCTCTTTCCATTTTGTATTCCCTCTCTTTCTCTTCTGTTAGGGCCTTCTTCTCCTTTTTCTTTTTCCTCTGCTTTTAAATGTAATTCAAACTATTTCATTTCCTTTCCCATTCAAGCTGCTTCATCTGCAATTAAACTTTAGCCATTTCCAAAGATTCCAAAGGCATTTCCAGCAATTTTAAATGTTGAGTTATTACTGCAATTACTTCCCTTTTTCTCACACACAAAGGCAACCCCCACCTCCAGGTTGTCTGCCAATTCCAGCAGCTTTGCCTTGCACACTTTTTTAAAACTCCCGAAGTCACTTCTTGCACCCCCACTCTTAGTGACCGAAAGACCCATTGCTGCACAAGGCCAAGGCACTCCCTGTTTAAACCAACTGAATTCAACACCCAAAATAAAAGATACTAACACCTACCCATTCACCACTTTTGAGTCCAATAATCCTAAATCCAACAAAAACAGAAGGTGCTGGAAAAGCTCAGCAGGTCTGGCAACACCTGTGAAGAAAAAAATCAGAGTTAACATTTCGGGACTGGTGACCCTTCCTCAGAACACTGTTTCTGAGGAAGGGTCACCAGACCCAAGACATTAACTCTGAATTTTTCTTCACAGATGCTGCCAGATCTAATGACCTTTTCCAACGTCTTCTGCTTTTGTTCCTGATTTACAGCATCCGCAGTTCTTTCGGTTAATCCTAAATCCAACTTGGAAGTATAAATTTCGATCCCGACAAGAGCCCCCAGTTTGTTATGGACCAGACCAGAACCCCTCAAAATATTTTGAAAAGGTAGCCTAGACCCTAACTTTTTCTTATTTTAAAGGTAAATGTGAAGTGCATATTCCAAATGTAATGCAACTGGTCAAACTACTCCATGTTAAGCAAAACACAATTTATCTAAACACTATACTTAAAATACAAACAAATGAAAGAGGAATTTAGTATAATTTAACTATTGGAAAACTTAACTGAATAATAGATAAGTACCCATAACCAATTAACTGTTCCAATATCGTAACATCCCATAAACACACCCTTGGCAAAAAGGTAAATTCAGACGCAGGTTCTTAAATGTAGTTCTTCAATTCAGGAGAAGATGACATTAAGAGAGATTTCATAGAAAGTAGCAGTGAGGAATCATTCACTGAATCTTCCAACTTTTCTGGGACCCCAAACGGCTTCTGTTTGCTAAAGCTTAAAAGAATAGAAAATCTGATCTGAGAACTGGCCACTCCCATTCAAGCTTTCCCATCCTACTTTCTAAAAAAAACTAAGTAAATGTTGTTTACTTAGGCTGTTTCCAGTAGCCAGTTCATAACTTCTGCATTTACAAACTCTTTTCAAAAAAACCCAGGACAAAATAAACTTCTTAAAGTGACAGCATCATCACAAATGTTTTAAAAACAATATTTGTTTGCTGCCTTGTCCTTCTCGGTGAGGGTAGGAAGTTGCAGGTTTATTAGACATTTTTAATCAGTAGGAGAAACAAGGGCTGTGTGGAAACGGAAAGAAAGTGGAGTTGAGGATGGTCAGATGATCAGCCATCTCATTAAATGGCAAGCCAGACTGATGGGCTGAATCGGCTACCGCTGCTCTTATCCTTCTTTTCTTCAGGTGGCTGATCAGGAATATCTCCTCTTAATGTGGCTCATCCAGGTCAACGCGCAACCTGCTAGATGTAGATTTTTATAAAGCAGCTCAGCGATCATGACCATGAGTTTGAACACTGGTTGTCATAAAATGTTCTTCAGAGGAATGAATCTGCCATCCTTACCCAGTCTGGCCTACATGTGACTCCAGATCCCATAGTCATTGGAATGACTGATCTCCTTCTCTCTGTGTACTCTGTTGATTCCACTGGGGCTAGCTGGTTCCTGGGTTGAAGGGAGTTTGTGTTATCAGGAGAGGTTGAGCCGGTTGAGCCTGTGCTCATTGTGGTTTAGAAGAATGAGAGATGATCTTCTGGAAACGTACCAGATCTTGAGGTGGAGGGAGGGAGCTCAACAGAGTTGATGCTGAGAGAACGCCTCCCCCTCATGGGGGTATCCAGATCTGGGGGTTAGGGTGGGACAGTTTAGAAAATGAAGGGCCTCCCACTGAAGAGAGAGAGAGATGAGGAGAAAGCTTTACCTCAGAGGGTGGCGTGTCCAAGGAATTCAACTCATCAGAGAGCAGTGGGTGTTGAGGGAGCTGTCTCACTGAGTATATTCAAGGCCAAGTTAGAGAGATTTTTGATCAACAAGGGAGTTGAAGATGTTTTGGGGGGATGGGATTAGAGGTGGGCAGACTAGCAGGAAAGTGTGGAGACAGGGAGGAATGTGGGGTGAGGCCACAATCGGAACAGTCACGGTTCCATCGCATGAAGCAGCAGACTAATGAGCCAAATGGCCGCTTCCTGCTTCTGTTTCTTCTGATTTGATGTTCTTGGTTCTCAATGGAACCAAGATTCTCACCCTGCAAATCTGCCCTAAATCTTCCTTCTAGGCACAAGGCTTAACTGCAACCATACAAACAGATGAACAAGGAACAAGAGTAGGCCACCTGACCCTTTGAAGCTGTTCCGACATTCAATAGGACAAAGGCTGATCTGATCTTAACCTAAACTCCACATCCCTGCATATCCACAGTAATCTTTCATCCACTTGGTAATCAAGAATTGCCTGGACCTAGATTCTGTATCCATTGCCGTTTGAGGTAGGAAATTCCGAAGACACTCGACCCTATTAGCATATTTCTTAGATGCAGTCTAAGTAACATTGTAATTGTACGCTGCTGCCACTCTGCCAGTAGTAGAGACAGTGAACTTTTAGATGGTGCTGATTGAGTCGGCTGCTTTGTCTTCTGGCTGATGAGCTTAAATGTTATTGAAGCTGCATTCTAAACAACTGAAGAGTATTCCTGACATATGCTACATGGAGGGACAAGCTTTGTAGAGTCAGAAAGTCACCACAGAATTCTCAATTTCTGACCTACTTTTGTAGTGACAGTACTTATGTGGCTGACCCAGTTCAATTATCTTTCTGGTGACCTTGCTATGTTGAAAATGAGAGATTCAATGATGGTAAAACCACTGAATGTGAATGGGAGGTGGCTGTCTTGTTGGGGATGATCATTGCTTTGCACTTGTGTGGTATGGATGTTTCTTGCCATGTAATGCCAAACTTGTATGTTGTCCAAGTTTTGCAGCGCGTGGTACGGATTGCTTTGGTGTCTGACCAGTTGCAAACTTTAAAAAAAATTCTCTTCTGGGATCTGAGGGTCACTGGCAGGGTCAGCATTTATTGCTGTCCCTAGTTGCACCTGAGAAGGTGGCGATGAACTGTTTTCATCAACATTGCAGTCCCTTTGCCGTAGGCAGACCCACAATGTTGTTAGAGAAGGAGTTCTAGGATTTTGACCGAACAACAGCAGTTTATTTCTAAGTCAGGATGGTGAGTGACTTGGAGGGGAGCTTCCAGGTGATGGTGTTAGCATGTATCTTCTGCCTTTGTCCTTTTTGATGGAAGTGGTTGTGGGTTTGGAAGGTACTATTGAAGGATCTTTGGTGAACTTATGCAGTGTATCTTGTAGATACTGTTACTACTGTATGTTGGCTGTGGAAGGAATGGATGCTTATGGATGAGGTGCCAGTCTAATGGGCTGCTTTGTCCTGGATGGTGTCAAGCTTCTTGAGTGATTCTGTAGCTACACTCATTCTGACAAGTATACTATCACATTCCTAACTTGTTCCTTGTAGATGGTGGACAGGGTTTGGGGAGTCAGAGGTAAGTTACTTGCTGTATTATTCCTAGCTTCTGGTCTGCTCTTGCAGCCACTGTATTTGCATTGCTAGTCCAGTTCAGTTTCTGGTCAATGGTAACCCCCCAGGATGTTGATAGTCAGAGATTCAATGATGGTGATGTCATTAAATATCAAGGGGATGATTAGTATGTCCATTATTAGACTTTGAGTGATACTGAACATTGCAATCGTCAACGAACATCCCCATTTCTATCCTTTTAACGAGTGGGATTTTTATTGTTGAAGCTGGTTGGGCCTAGAACACTATCTTGAGCAGCTCCTGGACTGATTTCCTGCAACTTGTGATTTACCTCAAACAACCAGAATCAATTTCCTTTATTGCTAGGTGTGACTCTAACCACTGGATCGTTCCCCCAATTCCCATTGACTTCAGACTTTCTTGAGTTCTCTATTGGCACATTTGGTTACAAGCTGCCTAAGGGCACTCTCAGCCATCTCTGAGGAAAGTGTCCAAGCCTATTTAATCTTTTATGTTGCGCATATTCTCTTGGCTTTCTTGCATCTTCACCGGTACATCTGTGTTCCTTGTTATAAGTATTGGGACTGGATCAGTACCCCAAATGTGGTCTAGCCAGGCTCCGTACAAGTTTAACATAATTCTGTCACTCTAGAAATAAATCTGTGATTTGTGTGTCTTTACCCTGTGATTCCTTTTCTCCTCTATCCCATTTAGACTCTAATTAATCAAGCAGTATATGGTCTCCTTACTCTTTCCAATAGATTGTAACATCTCATTATTGTCTCCAGTGAAATTTCTGTACTCTTGTATATTATGACAACCTTTCTCTATATTAGCTATACCACCAATCTGTCTGCAAATTTTGAAATTGCATTTCCACGTCTAAACCAGGGTTAATAGTGAATATAAATGGTCTGGTCGTCAGAAAACTATTCCTCACCTTTTGATTGTCTGACTAGCTGCCCTTATCATTTTCACTGGTTTAGCTCAGTAACCAGTTTGCTATCCATTCTACTGCTTGTTCCTTGAATATACCTGCTCACTACTTCAATCAGGGTCCAACACATGCTACATTGTCAAAGACTTGTATAGTCCAAATACAGGTGTATCTACTACATTACTGTTGAGTTGTCTTTCTTTAATTCATCAAAGAATTAACAGGTTTGGTCACAGTGCTTTCCCATTGAAATCTATTCCAATTATTCTTTATCATATTGTTATCTTGTTTTCACCTTTCAGGAAGGATTTCATTATTTTCCTCCCACCAATATTAACTGGTATGTCCATACCAGTTAACCATACCACATTAGACCAGGAGTAGGCCATTTGACCTTCAATAAAATCATGTCTGATCTAATTATGACCTCTTCCCTGTCTTCCTTTTGTAACACTTAATTCGCTCGTCTTCTGGGGAATAGAATTCCATACTGTAACAACCACCTGAGAAAAAGAAATCTTTTCCCTGACTTAAAAGTAAGACATCTCATTCTCAAACAATGTCCTGCGCTAGCTAGTCTCCCCAACAAAGCGAACCATCATCTGGGTATTCACCATGTCAAGTCCCTTCAAGACCTTATAATCAATAAGATCACCTTCCGTTCTTCTAAAATCCAAAGGATATCAGCCTAACTTGTTCAACCTATCTATATGAAATAAGCCCTTCGACCTAGGAATGAGTTAAGTGAACTTTTTTTGAAGTGTTTTTTTACTATAATTATACTATAATCTCCTTCAAATAAGGAGACCTTTAAAATATGGCAATGCAATTTGACCAAGGCCCTGTATAAATGCAGTAAAACTTGGCTATTTGTATTATATTGCATTTACCTTGCCATAAATGACAACTCTAGATTTGATTCTACCTCCTGTGCTAAATATAGGTGTAACTTCAACTGTCTGCCTGTTCTCTTCGCTGATTATTTTTGTGTCATAATGTTACAGGAATTTAACTACTTCATAAAAAGTTGAGTTGCAGTTGAGCCCAATGTTGTCATAGCTGAATGTTTTTTAAAATATTTACATAGTGTCTTGGGAGCATTGTATCTCTCTGTACGTCAATAAGATTACCAGCAGACTTCCAGAATTCAAAAATTGCATTTGATTTAAAATCAAACCAAACTTTGTAAGTGTTGACATACCGTGAAGTGACCCAGACTTTTATTCTCTGTCATATAGACTGATGTGTTCATTGCCATGGAACTGATGGGCACTTGTGCTGAGAAGCTGAAGAAACGGATTCAGGGGCCTATTCCAGAAAGGATTCTTGGCAAAATGACAGTCGCAGTGAGTAGAGATTGAGAAGGCAATAATAATCCATGTTGCCACATGTTAAAGGAATATTCAAGATCAGGAGAAGCTGTTCCCCTCAAAAGAAATAAGAAAGACAGGGCATTGGTTTAAAGTGATCTACAAAAGAAGCAAGAATCAAGTCATAGAGTCATACAGCGTTGAAACAGGCCCTATCTTCCACCATCTCTATGCCAACTAACAAACACCAAATTACACTAATTCCATTTACCTGTACTTGTTCTGTAACCTACTGTGTCCTGCCTCCACCACCCTCTCAGACACGCATGCCATATTTCTGCAGCATTTGGTTGAAAAAATCTTTCTCAGATTGCTTCTAAACCACTTGTTACCTTAAACTCCTGCCCCCTGATCTTAGACACATCAGCCATCGGGAATAAGTTATCATAATCTATCCTGTCTGTGCGTATCAATTTTGTATCCCTCAGCCAGACCGCCCCTCAGCTTCCTCTGCTCCAAGGAAAACAAACCCAGCCTACCGAGTCTCTCCTCACAAGTGAGACATTTCATCCCAGGCAACATCCTGGTGAATTTCGTCTCCGCCCTCTTTAGTGCAATCACATGCTTCCTATAGGGTGGTGACCAGAACTGCACACAATATTTCATCTGTGGTTTAACCAATATTTTATATACTTGTAAAAAGACTTCCTTGTTCATATATTCTATACAGTAGCTAATGTAGGCAAGCATCCTGTATGCTGCCTTCCCCGCTCTGTCAACCTGTACTGAGACCCTCAGAGATCTACGGACTTGTATACCAAGGTCTCTTTGTTTCTCAGTACTTCCTAGGGAAGTATATATTGTCCATATCCTTCCTTTATTAGACCTCCTAAAATGCATCACCTTGCACTTATCAAGATTACATTCCATCTGCCACTTTACCAGCTGATTATTATCAGATGTCTGAGACCATCATCACTATGAACAACACCACAATTTTCACACCATCTACAAACTTATTAATTTTACCTTTCACATTCACATCAAAATCATGAATGAACAGAACAAATAACAAGGCTCCCAGCACTGGTTCCTTTGGAATACTACTTTACATAGGCTTCCAATCATGAAAATAATCCTCTGCCATCACCCTTTGCCTCCTATTTGCAAGATAATTTTGGATGCAGTTTGTCAACTTGCCTTGGATTCCATGGGTTCTTACCTTTTGGATCAGCCTTCCATATGGCACCTTGTCAAAGGCCTGACTGAGGTCCATGTAAATCCCATGTATTGCACTACCTTCATCAATATATTTAGTCACTTTTTCAAAAAATGACTCAATTAAATTAATCAGACAGGATCTCCCTGTAACAAATTCGTGCTGACTATCCCTGATCAATCCCAGCCTTTACAAGTGTTGATAATCCTGTCCCTCAGAATTTTTTTCAATAATTCCCCTACCTGTCAAACTAACTGGTTTGTAATTACCTGTCCTATCCCTGCTACCCTTCCTAAACAAAGGAACCACATTAGCTATCCACCAGTCATCTAGCATGAGTCCTGTGGCCGACAAAGTTCTCATGGTTCTCAACCCATAATGCAGTCAAAAACACATAGAATTGGACCCATATACAAACCCATACAGAACAAAACCGGAAATGACACTACTCGCCATAACAGACCGGACAGTGTAAATTCCAAGTGGAGTAGAACAACATCACTTCATCGGAGGCCTCACTGATGATGTTACCTAGCGTGGTGACAAAACGTGTGAATGAAAACAAGCCAGCTTGGTGAGCAGGTCAACAACCTCATTGACAAAGTATTAAATATCTCTGTCAGAGCTTCAGCAATCTCCTCTCTTGCATCTCATAGCAACCTTGGATATATCTTATCTGGCCTGGCATTCTGCACGTTTATGCCCACTAAAACATCTAATAACTCCTTCTTATTAATCCTAATGTGTTCTAAAACCTCACCATTCCAACTGAAATTCCTAGCTACAGTGTCTTTCTCTTCTGTGAATACAGCCATGTCTGATCTCAGGCATGTCCTCTGGCTCTGAGATTTCCACTTTAGTCTCTAATAGGCTCCACTCTTTCCCTGGGAATCCTTGTTCTCTTAACATACTTATAAAATCCCTTACGATTTTCCTTAATCCTATCTGCCAAAGATATTTCAAGGCTGTCTTTGCCCTCCAGTTTTCTTTTTTTTAAACAACTCCCTACATTCTCTATACTTTCGAGGGGCCTCCACTGTTTTTAATGAGCTGTGTATATGCTTCCTTTTTCCTTATCTAACTCTTGATATTCCTTGACATCCAGGGTTTCCCGGACTTGCTGCCCTTGCCCTTCACTTTTAAAGGAACGTAGTGGCCCTGAGGTCTCACTAGACTACTTTTAAAAAAGACTCCCGCTTTCCAAATGTAGACATACCTGCAAGTAGCTGCTCCCAGTTTATGTTTGCCAGATCCTGTCTAATAATATTGAAGTCGACTTTCCCCTGCTTTAGACAGTTAACTTCTGCACTACCCTTATCCCCTCCATAATGACTTTGAAAATTAAAGTTATGGTCACTATCCCAAAAATGCTTTCCCTCTGAAGATTATAGAGTCATAGTGTCATTCAGCATGGAAATAGACCCTTCGGTCCAACCAGTCCATGCCGAACGTAATCCCAAGTTAAACTAGTCCCGTCTGCCTGCTCCTGGCCCATATCCCTCGAAACTTGTCCTATTCATGTACTTATCCAAATATTTTTTAAATGTTGTAATTGTACCCATATGCACCACTTCCTCAGGAAGTTCCTTCCACACACGAACCACCCGCTGTGTAAAATATTTGCGCCTCATGTCTTTTTTAAATCTCTCTCCTTTCACCTTACAATGTGCCCCCTAGTCTTGAAATCCCCCATCCTAGGGAACAGACAAACACCATTAATTCTATCTACACCCCTCATTATTGTATAAACTTCTGTAAGCTCGCCTCTCAACCCCCTGTGCTCCAGTGAAAGAAGTCCCAGCCTGTCCAGCCTTTCTTTATAACTCAAACCTTCCATGCCTGGCAACATCCTGGTAAATCTCTTCTGAACCCTCTCCAGCTTAATAATATCCTTCTTATAACTAGGTGTCCAGAACTGGACACTTGATTGGTTTTGTTCTTTGGGATTAGGTCTAACACTACCCCATCTCTACCTGCATATGGGCACAAAAAAGCACTTCTGAATACAATTTAAAAATTCCACCCCATCTAATTATTTCACACTGAAGTGATCTCAGTTAATGTTCACAAAGTTGAAATCCCCTATAACTATTCACATTATTCCTCTCACCCCTCTGTCATTTGCCTACATAATTGCTCCTCTATCTCTCTGACTGTTGGGAAGCCTGTAGAATAATCCCAGCAAAGTAATAACCCTTTTTTTAAATTTCTAAACTGTACGCAGATGGCCTTGTTTGAAGAGCCTTCTAGGATATCTTTCCTCATTACTGCAGTGATGGTCTCCTTTAATAATAATGCAATGCCCCCACCCCTCCCCCTATCCTGCCTGAAACTTCTTTACCCTGAAACGTTGAGCTGCCAATCCTGTCCTTCCTTTAACCATCTGTCAGTGATTGCAATAATATCACATTCCCATATGCTGATCAATACTGTAAGTTCATCCACCTTACGTGTCAGGCTCCTTGCATTTAAATAGATAGATACAATTTATCTTTTTGGTCCTTCCATGTGCCTTATCATGCCCTTGTCTTCTCTGCCTACTGGACTGACCTAGTATTCCTTCTATGTCTGACTGAGCCTTACTTCTGACTTTAGATCTATTCTGTGCCCCATCTCACTGCCAAATCAATCTAAAAATCTCCCCAACAGCATTAGCAAATTTCCCAGCAAGGATATAGGAACCATTCTGGTTCAGGTACAACTTGTCCAGCCCATACGCATCCCACTTACCATTTCCAACACAGTACATTGGTTTGAGATGTGGACGGCCTCCTGCACCATCTGCCCACACTTACTAGTCTTCCTGATGATCACCCAACACTTCTGCCTGTGTATCCCTTACTTGTGGTGTGACCAGCTTGCTAAACATGCTATCCATAGTCCTCCATATTGAGTCCATCCACAGCTACACCCACTCCGTGTAATCAATTGGGAGCTACAGCTGAACACACTTCCAGCATATGTGGTCACCATGGAGACTGGCAGTGCCCCTTATTTCCCACATATTGCAGGAGAAGCATTCCACAGGGTTGAGTTCCTCTGCCTTTGTGATACTTACAAACTATGAACAATAAACTAGGAACAAATTACTTAACCTTACTCACTGCTCATCAAATCTAACTTTTTGCTCACTCTCTCCCTATTCCTAACAAACTACAAACCATAAAAATAAGGGCTTTATACTTTGTCTCTTACCAGTTCTACTCACTTAGTCCCTAAAGCTGGTTCCTAAGCAACTAATCTTCTTGTCCTGTGACACTTTTTTGAACCCTGTCATCGCCTCAGGAGCTCTGCCTCTGGATTCAGTGAAGGTTTGCTCTGCTCTTCTCCTGTTGCTGCTCTAACTGAACTGAGAGGAACCGTTTTTTTCGCTCAGTGAGTAGTTAGTGCATGAAATTTACTGACTGGAAGTGTGGTGAAGACAGATTAAAGTAAAACATTCACGAAGGCCTTGGATGATTATTTGAATAGAATTAATGTATGGGCGAAAAGCACGAGACTGGCACTAGGTAGATGTTAATGTAACGAATTGGTACAGCATGATGGGCTGAATGGCCTCCTGCTGTACCATAAGAATTCTGTGATTCTACTATTTGAAGGCACATCTTTTATGTCAGAAATCACATGACACCCAGGTTATAGTCCAACAGGTTTACTTGACAACACGAGCTTTTCGAGTGTAGTCTTCACCTGACGAAGGGGCTACGCTCTGAAAGCTTGTGTTTTCAAATAAATCTATGGGCCTATAACATGGTGTTGTGTGATTTCTGACCTTGTCCACCCCAGTCCAACACCGGCACCTCCACATCACAGCTGTTATGGTGGACTGACAAGGGTGGTCAATTTATATATAGCTGGATCCATTCAGTGCAAGTAAACTGTTTTTTTTTTGATTTTCTTATTTGAGGAAAGAGTGTTTGCCAGGCCCCTGGGAGAGCTTCCTCCCCAGAAAGTGCCGTTTGATCCATCAAGCACATCTGATCAGGCAGGGCCTAAGTTCCATCCTCGATCTCCCTCAGTGTTGCTGAATCCTAGATTCTAGGCAGAAGTTTAAAATGTCATTAGAACCAATCAAAACAAGACAGCCTCTGACTGAGCTGAGCTCACAACTTCTCTTGAGTACTTCTGGGAAAATAGAAAAAAGCCAACAAAATTCATAATCCCCATCTTACCTCTGTGAGAACCTGTAACTCCTCAAATAGAGAGGATGGTGTGGATCATACACTCAACAATTCTAGCAAATTGTTCTGATATCAGTGACAGAGGAAGGAACACTCCTTCAATTAGTCATTCATGCTACTATGGAGGACTAACTCCATTCCATTGATATTATAATGCTGTTGTCACCTGTAGGGCTGGGTAACGTTATTAATTTTATTAATGCTTCCTTTGATCTTTTGGTTGTGGTGTTTGTTTTTTCAGGAAATGTACTCACCATGTCAGGATTAAGACAAGTTACTGATTCTGGGTCATGTCAGGTTTTCATTTGATGTTGTTGTTATTATCTTCACAAATCGCACACAGCTCCCCAGTTTCAGGCTCAGGTTTGTTTGTTCGGGAGCAGAAATCAGTTTTGTCAGAACACAGTCTTGTGATAAAGGGCCATTCATTTAGAGCTGAGATAAGAGCAATCTACGTGAAGAAGGCTGACAGTCTTTAAAAATATCTACCCCTAGGGTTGTGGATTCTTCTTATTGAGTACATTTAAGGTTAAGATTGGCAGATTTTTGATCTCTCAGGGAATCAAGGGATATAGAAAATTGTTAATAGTGATCAGACATGATCATATTGAATGGTGGACCAAGCTTGGGGAACTGAAAGCTTTACTTCTCCTGTTTCATATAGTCTTAATGTGATACATTGGACACATATGCAGGCAGAATAGCATCATGATTGGCACAGGCATGGTAGGCCAAAAGACCTGATCATGTGTTGGACTGTTTTACGTTCTAAAAGGAATAGTGATCCAATAGTGATCCTGACTGCATTGATGTGTCTACTTGGATAACTTGCAAAACGAGTGCATCGATTCCATAATATGCCTGTTAATTCATTTGAACAGATTGTCAAAGCTCTCTTCTACCTGAAGGAAAAGCATGGTGTCATTCACAGAGATGTCAAACCCTCAAATATTCTCCTGGATGAGCGGGGTCAAATCAAACTCTGTGACTTTGGGATTAGTGGAAGACTGGTAGACTCCAAAGCGAAGACGAGGAGCGCTGGATGCGCAGCGTATATGGCGGTGAGTGTCATGTGTGTCAAATTGATATACCTTGGCCTTCTGAGGTGCAGAGAGGAGATTAACTGTCTGTTTCAGTGTGGGTCATGGGATATCTGTAGATATAGCAACACCGAGAGAGGTATCTGTGTAATTCGTGGTGCAGAGAGGGACAATAGCTGTGTGTTTCACTGGTAACTTGCACACCAGCAGGACGAAGACCAAGTGTCCTTGATGGAAACATTTCCTCATGGTGGAGGAAAGGTTCTAAACTAATTTGACAGGGAAAATTCAAATGGAGCATTATAAAGAAGAATTAGTGTGCACAAAAGATTATGTGGGACCAATAGCAGCAGACTAAGAAATAGAAAGGCACTGGTAGTCGGAATTTGTATGTCGGAACACAATGTAAGACAATAACAATAAAAAATTGCCCTTTGTAAGTACAGGAAATGTTCACACGTAAGATCTTTAAAATGACGCATCTGAATGGGATCGTGTTCGTAAGTGGGATGTTCATAAATTGGCAACCTTGTATTAGTTGGGGTTAGAACAAGAGTATAGAAATCAGATCAATTAAATTAGGCTTTACAGTATATGAGTGAAAATACACAAAGCCTGGTAAGTAAGGTAACAAAACATTTTTTTCTCCGAGGATTGAGTCTTCGGAATTTTCTTGATCTGAAGGGAGTGGATGCAGAATCTTGAAATATTTTTAAGGCACGGGTGGATAGATTCTTGATTACCAAGCAATTACCATTGAAAGATTATCTGGGATCTGTCAGAATGTAGAGTTGAGGTGAAAACCAGATCAGCCATGACTGTATTGAATGTCAGAATGTGCTTGAAGGGCCGAAGTGGCCTACACTTGTTCTTTGATCATAAGGTTGGTGAACTGCAGGCACAGGTGCCCACATTCGCATGTGATGCTGTTACGATAATGGAGACACGTTCAGAATAGGGCAAGAGTGAGCATTAGATATTTCCAGTGTCTTGCAATGCAGTGGAATTGGCAATAACTGTGTGTTTTGCAGTGTACTGTGTGGAGACTAACAGTATGCAGGATATATCTTTGTCTTGCAGTGCAGTGGTGAGTAGTTATGTGTCTTACATTGTACCAAAGGGGAGTATCTGTGTGTCTTGCACTGCATCAGAGGAGATTATCTGTGCATTTTCTTTTGCAGAGAGTGGGGAGCGTTGAGTCGGGGTGGGGATATATTTGTGTTTCTTGCAGTGTGTCGAAGTGGAATACCTGTGCATTTTAAAGACCTTTTTTTTATTGTCCTGTATTTTTGATTGTGGACTGAAATAGGAAAAGGACTGTTGTAAAAACCAGAGATGGTGGAAGGAATTGCTGCACTTTTTAGAAGCATGCTGCCAGCACTTAATATAAGTGCTGTTTACACTGTTGTTATGGACCAGACCAAACCCCCTCAAAATAGGAGATAGCCTAGACCCTAACTTTTTATCTTATTTAAAGGCACATGTAAGGCACTGTATTCCAAAAGTAATTTGATTGGTCCACTACAAGAATTCAAGTAAAACATACTGTATTCCTACAACACAGTTAAAATACCAACAAAAAAAGGCATAAGTTTAACTCTATTGAAATACTTAATAAAATGCTATATTATTTAACTCCTATTCATCAACTGTTGCAATATAGCAGCTTTCAATAAACACACACTTGGCAAAGGCAAATTCAGCAAAATAGATTTGTTTCACATGCTATTTCCCTTCCAGTCCAAATAAAGGAACACTTAAAGAAACAATCTAGCAGCACGGAGAGAACTCAAGCATTTTGCTGCTGCAGAGAGAGAGAGTGTGTGTTGTATCTATCAGCCTCAACTCCAAACCCCAACTCAAAGCAAAACTAAAACTCTGGGTTTGTCTGAGCCTGACTGTACCCACTTCTACTTCTACTTCTTTTGTCTAATCTAAAAAAAAATTCAAGGAACTCAAAGCTGTTTACCCACTGCTTCTGAAACGGACATTCCAGCAATACAGTGGCAAGAGCTCTCTGCAAGAGAAGCATCATGGAACAGATCTCTCTTAAAGGCACATTGTTGTTAGTTGAAATGGTGGGGAATGTTTAATTTTAGACAAACTGGCACAAGGGAGTGTGTACAAAAACAGATTCAGCCAGCAAGAAGTGGCTGATTGGTCTGCGGTGTAATGACCAGTCACCGATGACAAAGGCCTTCTGCTAGCCAACAACTACCTGATTGGATCCCAGGTAGCTGAGCAGCTGTTGGATGTGAATGAGGTAGTCACAAGTCTTCGCACTTCTAGAAATGAAGGTCTCACGTCTTTGTCTCTTCTGTTTTAAAAAAAAACACTTTTTAAGGCTGAAGAAAGCCAGTGTATATTTCTGTTGTCAGTTGCTGTAAGCTGTTGCTTTTAACCAGTAAGTCAGGAACATCATACAATGTGAATGAGTCATTCTCCTACAGGCAAGTGAAAGTACCTGGAAAAGAGAACAATCACCAAACAGCAAGTCTATGCAAGCTAAAAGGATCATCCCAACGAACCCTGCATCCCAGTTTTCTTCCCTCTAGCCATAACACCAGTTTTTTTTTATTTGTACGTGCATAAGGAAAGTTTAAAAAGAATTTTTACTGATTGTGTTCTGTGTCAACAGTTCACTGTCATACAGCAGCCTTAGGCCCAACTCACCTGTGAAGGAGGCAATGGTCTAGTTGTATTATCGTTGGACTGTTAATCTAAAGACCCAGGTAATGTTCTGGAGACCCAGGTTCGGATCCCACCATGGCAGATGGTGGAATTTGAATTCAATAAATATCTGGAATTAAGAGTCTAATGATGACCGTGAATCCATTGTCGATTGTCAGAAAAACCCATCTGCTTCACTAATGTCATTTAGGGAAGGGTCCTTACCTGGTCTGACCTACATGTGACTCCAGACCCACAGCAATGCTGTTGTCTCTTAACTGCCCTCTGGGCAATTAGGGATGGGCAATAAATGCTGCCTAGCCAATGATGCCCTCATCCCATGAATGAATTTTTTAAAAACATATCCCAATCTGACCTAGCTCTATTTGCCAGCATTTTCTATTCCCATATTCCTCTAAACCCTTCCTATTCATACACTCATCCAGATGCCTTTTAAATTTTGTAATTGTACCCACTTTCACTTCTTGCTGTGGCAGCTTGTTCCATACATACATCACTCTCTATGAAAAAGTTACCCCTCAGATCCTTTTTAAATTTTTCTCCTCGCATTTTAAATCTATTGGACTCCGCACCCTAGGAAACAGACCTGGGCTATTCACCCTATCCATGCCCGTTATGATTTTATAGACCTCTATAAGGTCACCCCTCGGTCTCCGGTGCTTCGGGGAAAACAGCCTTGCCCTGTAGCTCAAACCCTCTAGTCCCAGCAACAACCTTGTAAATCTTTTCTGCACCCTTTCGGGTTTAACAACATCCTTCCTATAGAAGTGTGACCAGAATTGTACATAATTCTTCTACCCGTGACTAAAAACTATTTTTTGGTAATAAGTCGTATTTTTTAAGTACAGAATCTTGGATTATAAAGGAAGTAGCTCCAGAGATAGTGGCTGTACTGGTAGTAATCTTTTAAGAATCCTTAGGTTTTGAAGTTTCCACAGGATTAGAAAACTGCCAGTGTATATTCTTCAAAAAAAAGGTAACTACAGGACAGTTAACTAAGTGGGAAAATATTATAGTCTATTATAACCCAGTTATAAGGGATATAACAGCAAAGCATTTAAAAATACGTAATATAATCAAGCAGAGCTTCAAACATGGCTTCACGAAGGAGAACTCGTGCCTGACAAATACATTTAGAATTCTTTGACGTGGTAACAAGAAGGATAGATAAAAGGGTACTAATATTTTTAATGGATTTGGATTTTCAGAAAATGTTTGATAAGGTACCATGTATTAGGCTACATAATAAGATATAACCTATGATGTTAGGGGTTGCATATTAACATGGATAGAAGATTATTTTTCCTTTATTCATTCACGGATCAGCGTGTCGCTGGCTAGGCAGCATTTATTGCCCATCCCTAATTGCCCAGAGGGCAGTTAAGCGTCAACCACATTGGTGTGGGCCTGGAATCACATGTAGGCCAAACCAGGTAAGGATGGCAGTTTCCTTCCCTAAAGGACACTAGTGAACCAGTTGGGTTTTTCCTGACAATCAATAATGGATTCACGGTTATCATTAGATTCCTAAGTCCAGATATTTATTGAATTCAAATTCCACCATCTGCCATGGCAGGATTTGAACCCGGGTCCCTGGAATGTTATCTGGGTCTCTAGTTTAACAGTCCAGCGATAATACCACTAAGCCATCACCTCCCTCCATTGGCTAATAGAGAACAGATTTGGGCTAAGGGGACCAATTTCGGGGTGGCAACCTGTAACTAGAGTGCAATGGGAACAGCTCTAGGGCCATAGTATATATTAATGACTTGGATCAGAGAAGTGAATGCGCTATTGCAGGGTTTGCAGATGACACTAAAATAGGTGGGATGGCAAGAGGTAAGGATGACACAAAGAGTCTACACAGGAACAGGGGCAGGTTAAGTGATGGGCAGAAATTTGGCAGATGAAATATGATGTGGGAAAATGTGAGGTTATGCATTTCAGCAGATAGAATAGAAGAGCTGGATGTTATTTAAATGGCAAGAGACTGCAAAGAGCGACAGCACAAATGGATTTGTGGGAGTCTCTGTACATAAATCATAAATATATGTTCAGCAGATAATAGGAAAGGAAATGGAATGTTGACCTTTATTTCAAAGATAATGGACAGAAAAAAACAAAATCTTGCTAAAACTATGAGGCACTAATCAGATCACAGCTAGGCTACTATGAATAGTTTAGGTCCCCTTTCCTAAAAAAAGATATTCTGGCTTTGGAAGCATTCTAGAGAAAGTCATTTGGTTAATTCAGGGTAATGAGGGATTATCTTTTGAGGAAAGGTTGAGTATAATGTGCAAACACCAAGTGTCTTTTTATTTTTCTTTATTTTTGGACTGTGAACCAGAAGTGGAAAAATAGTTTCTTATGCAATTAGATCCAATAAATATGTTACTGTATGGGTCATCAAAGCCAGACAAATCATCTCCACTTTTGTATTTAGCGCAAATCTGCCGTGACACTGGTTTGGTTAGCTTTTTCATTGACCAGTTGGTATGGATGTAAGAGAGCAACATTGTTTGGATTAGCCCTGATAGATGGTAAGTTTGTGTGTACGGAAGGCTAGAGGGAGAACTTAAATTTTGAAGGAAATGCATAAAGAAACAACACACTTCCTCCTTTCCTTCTGCCTTTGTGTGAAAGGTGCCAGCAAATGTAGCTGAAGCTAGTTGTTTTGATGCACCTTTTCCTACGCCAACCAACAAACCCCAAACTACACTAATTCCTGCGCATGTTCCATAACCTAGTATGCTTACTAGGCATTTTAAGTACACATCCAGATGCTTCTTAAATGTTGCGAGAGTACCTAGTTACAGCATGATCTCAAGGCAACACATTCCATGTGTCTGCCCCCTTCTGCGTGAAAAAACATTTTTCTCAGATTTCTTCTAAGATCACTTACTCCTCACCTAATACTCTGGTCTTAAACACATTTGCCATGGGAAAAAGATTCTCATAATCTACCATGGCTCTGTCTTTCATAATTTTGTATACCTCAATGAGATCCTTCTTCAACCTCCTCTGCTTCAAGGAAAACAAACACAGCCTTTCGAGTCTCTCTCAATATTTGGCCCATATCCCTCTAAACCCATGTATTCATATACCCATGCATAAGTGTGAAGTGATACATTTTTGGAGGGCGGATAATGGAAGAGTTTACATAATGAGTGGGAGGTCAAAATGGAGTATTGAGAAATGAAGAAACCTCGGTGTACAAGATCATAGATCCCTGAAGGTGTCATCACAAATACACAGGGTGGTGAAGAAGCTATACGGGATGCTTGTCTTCATTAGCCAAGGTGTAGAACATAGAACAATACAGCACAGTACAGGCCCTTCGGCCCACAATGTTGTGCCGAACTTTTACCCTATTCCTAAGGTCTATCTAACCTCCACCCCTACCTTATACTATCATCCATATGCCTATCTAATAGCCACTTAAATGCCCCTAATGAGGCCGACTCCACTACCCTCTCCAGCAATGCATTCCACGCCCCTACCACTCTGAGTAAAGAAGTTACCTCTGACATCTCCCCGATATCTACCTCCTTTCACTTTAAAAGTATGTCCCCTCATAAAAGCTATCTCCACCCTAGGAAAAAGCCTCTGGCTGTCTACTCTATCTATACCTCTGATCATTTTGTACACCTCTATCAAGTCACCTCAGATCCTTGGTCGTTCTAAAGAGAAAAGCCCTAGCGCTCTCAACCTTTCCTCATAAGACCTTCCCTGCATTCCAGGCAACATCCTGGTAAATCTCCTCTGCACCTTTTCCAATGCTTCCACATTTTTCCTGTGACGAGGTGACCAATACTCCAGATGTGGACGAACCAGGCGTTTGTATAGCTGGAGCATAACTTCACGGCTCTTGAACTCAATCCCTCTATTAATGAAAGCTAACGCACCATACACCTTCTTAACAACTCTATCCACCTGGGTGGCCGCTTTCAGGGAACTGTGAACATGAACCCCAAGATCCCTCTGCTCCTCCACACTGCCAAGAATCTTTCCGTTAACCCTGTATTCTGCTTTCAAATCTGTCCTTCCAAAATGAATCACCTCACACTTTTTTCAGGGTTAAACTCCATCTGCCACTTCTCAGCCCAGCTCTGCATTCTATCAATGTCCCTTTGTAACCTAGAACAGCCCTCCGCACTGTCCACAACGTGACCCACCTTCGTATCGTCTGCGAACTTGCTAATCCACCCTTCCGCTCCTTCATCCAAATCATTTACAAAAATCACAAATAGAAGAGGACCCAGAACAGATCCTTGTGGTACACCACTTGTAACTGAGCACCATGTTGAATATTTTCCGTCCACTACCACCCTTTGTCTTCTAAGGGTCAGGCAGTTCTGAATCCAATCTGCCACATTCCCCCCTATCCCATGCCTCCTTACCTTCTGCATGAGCCTACCATGGGGAACCTTATCAAACACCTTACTTAAATCCATGTATACCACATCCACTGCTCCACCTTCATCCACGTGTTTGGTCACCTCTTCAAAGAATTCACTAAGGTTTGTGAGGCATGATCTACCCCTCACAAATCCATGCTGACTATCACAAATCAAACTGTGCCTTTCCAAATGATCATAAATCCTGTCTCTCAGAGCCCTTTCCAATAATTTGCCCATAGGAGCAAGGAAGTTTAGTGACAAATCTATAAAACGTTGTAAGAAGTCTATGATGTTTCTAATCAATGGAAAGCAGGCCATTTGCCCCATTGAGTCCGCACCAACCCTCCAAAGAGCATCCCACCAGACCCACCTCCCTACCCTCTCCCTGTAATCCACCTAATCTACACATCTCTGCACACGATGGACAATTTACCATGGCCCGTTCACCTAACCTGCACATCTTTGGGCTGTGGGAGGAAACCGGCCTCAGATAGAATATTGTGTGCAGCTGTGGTCACCACGCAATCGGAAACATGATAGCACTGGTAAGGATACAGAGGAGAGTCACCAGGACGTTGGTTCGGCCACTTTTGGATTAATGCATTCAATTCTGGTCTCCTTGCTATGGGAAAGATGTTGTGAATCTTAAAAGAGTTCAGAAAAGATTTACAAGGATGTTCATAGAATCATCATGGAATCCCCACAGTGTGGAAACATGCCATTCAGCCCAACAGATTCACACTGACAGTCTGAAGAGCATCCCACCCAGACCCATCTCCCTACTGTACCTTATCCCTGTATTTCCTGTGGCTAATTCACCTAACCTGCACGTCTTTAGACTGTGGGAGGAAACCAGAGCACCCGGCGGAAACCCACGCAGACGTGGGGAGAGCGTGCAAACTCCACACAGACAATCGCCTGAGACTGGAATGGAACCTGGGTCCCTGGCACTGTGAGGCAGCAATGCTGACCACTGAGCCACCATGTTGCCAGGGTTGGAGGGTTTGAGCTATAGGGAGAGGCTAAATAGGTTGAGGCTATTTTCCCTGGAGCGTTGGAGGCTGACAGTGACCTTAGAGGTTTATGAAATCATGAGGGTCATGGGTAGGGTGAATAACCAAGGTCTTTTCCCCCTGGGTAGGGGAGTTCAAAACTAGAGGGCATAGCTTTAAAATGAGAGGATATAGAGTTAAAAGGGACCTGAGGGGCGACGTTTTCATGCAGAAGGTGGTGCATGCATGGAACGAGCTGCCAGTGGAGGCTGGTACAATTGCAACATTTAAAAGGCATCTGGATGGTTACATGAATAGGAAGGGCTTAGAGGGATCTGGGCCAAATGCTCATAAATGGGACTTGATCAGTTTCAGATGTCTGGTCGGCACGGTTGAGTGGACTGCGGGTTCTGTTTCTGTGCTGTATAACTCTATGATTGTTAACAGAAACCATCCTCATCACAATCAGCAACACCACCAATTTTCTTGTCATCTGCAAACTTACGAACTATACCTCCTAAGTTTACACCTAGGTCATTAATGTATGTAGCAAAAAAGCACGGCTCCCTGACCTGTGGTGCATCACTTTTCATAGGCTTTTAATAACAAAAACAACCCTCCACCGTCACCCTTTGTCCCCTATTTGTAAGCCAATTTTGGATGCAGTTTGCCAATTTGCCTTGGATATCATGGGCTCTTATCTTTTTGGACCACCCTTCCATTTGGCACGATGTCAAAGGTCTTATTGAAGTCCACACAACCCTCAAATTTCACTTTTTCAAACAACTCAAGTAAATCAGTCAGATAGGATCTCCCTGTAACAAATCCACACTGACTATCCCTGATCAATCCCTGCCTTTTCAAGTGTAGAATAATCCTGTCCCTCAGAATTTTTTCCAATAATTCCCCTACCACTGATTTCAGACTAACTGGCTTGTAATTGCCTGACCTGTCCACGTTGCCAGGGAAGGTGGTAGAAGCAGATAGAATAGCAATATTTAAGAGGCATTTAGACAGACACACAAACAGGCAGGTATTAGACAGATATGGACCATGTGCAGACAAATGGGATTAGTTTAGACTGGCATCATAGTGCCTGGTGCTGCTCCTGGCATTCCCTCCTGCATTCTCCATCCCCTGGCTTGATGGTAAGAGTGGAGGAAATGCCGGTCCATGAGTTTGCAGATTGTGTTGGAGTACGAATTTGCTGCTGTTGATGGCCCACAGTGCCTCATGGATGTCCAGTTTTGAGTTTCTACATCTGTTTGAATTCTGTCCCATTTAACAGTGATAGTGCCACACAACACAATGGGGAGTATTTGTCAATGAAGACCAGACTTCATCTCCGCAAGGGCTGTGTGGTGGTTACTTTTATCAATACTGTCATGGACAGGTGCATCTGTGGCAGGCAGATTGGTAAGAATGGGGTAAAAAATATGTTGTGCCATCTTGTTGTTTCCCTCACTACGGACCTAGCAGCAGTTCTGACTGGCTCGCCCTCTCGCTCTTGCTCGGTCTCTTTCTCTATCTCTATATCTCTCTCTGTCTCTGTCTGTTTGTCTTTCTCTGTCTCTCTCTCTATATATGTGCACTCTGTCTGGTTCTGTGTCTCTCTCTATCTCTTGCCCCTCCTCTCTCTTCAAATTCCCTTTTTGAAAGGAAAAGAGGGAACCACTTTTAGAGACATTGGAGGGGAAGTCCTCAGCTAATGAATGAATGGCCAAATATTAGACTTGAAAAGTCAAAAGAAACAAGAAGAGAACTGGAAGTACAACATCTCATCAATGTCTGTGATCCTGACTGGTGCCAGAGCTCTGCTTCATTGATGGGTTTTTTCTGTCCTTTCACCCCCACTCCCTCCCCAATAATATTTGTATCTGTCTTGTACCTTTTGTGTGTCAGTTTGTATGTGGGGGATTTTTGTTTTAAAACGTAGTTGGAGTTTACATTATAATACAGCCATACAGCACGGAAACAGACCCTTTGGTACAACCAGTCCATGCCGAACATAATCCCAAACTAAACTAGTCCCACCTGCCTGCTCCTGATCCAGCCCCTCCAACCTTTCATATTCATTTTAAAAAAAAAAAAAAATCCAAATGTCTTTTAAACACTGTAAGTGTACCCACATCCTCTACTTCCTCAGGAAGTTTTTTCCACATGCGAACCACGCAAGAAAAAATTGCCCCTCATGTCTTTTTTTAAATCTCTCCTCTAACTTTAAAAATGTGTCCCCTAGTCTTGAGATCCCCCATTGAAGGGAAAAGACAACTATCACTTATTCTATCTATACCCTTCATTGTTCTATAAACATCTATCAGGTCAAAACAGAGGTAAAGAAAAGAATCAGCCCAATTCATCACTAGGGAAAGGAATGTCAACTGGAGCTGAGATTACTGAGATGAACTGGAACTAAGGAGTAAGATTTAATAAATGCTTAGGTCACCTCTGGTGAGGGACGCCCCAAGCTGGCCAGGACAGAATTCACATGTAAGTAGAGGTCAGAAGTGAGTCGACTTGCAGCCTGCGGTTTCCTCCTCTTTCAGCTGCTTTTCCTCTTTCCCTCTTTCCCTCGTCCACAGTCTTAAACATTTTCCCCCTTTCTCACTCATCTCTTTTTCAATTTTCACCCTTCCTCCCATCGTCTTACTCTGCCACCTTGAACTTCATGACAGTGATCCAAGGGGATTTGCACTCCAAAAATTTCGACCAGCAGACATTTCACGCTGAAAATGCACAAGTTTTGTTTGGAGAGACTTAAATGCAATTTGGGACAAGGTGATTTCTTAATGAAAAAAAGAAAACACTTAGCAAGGGCAACTCAGTGGCAGAACTAACAGACCAGGAAAAGCAGACCGTGGGCTTATTTAAATATGTAAAATGGAAAATAGAATGGACAGAATGAACATAGGCCCTTAGACAGTGACGCTGGGAAATAATACTAAGGAATAAGGACATGGAGAAAAGTTGATAAATTCTTTGCATCAATCTTTATAGTACAGGATACTAACAGCATTCCAAAAGTACTAAATAATTAAGGTATTAAGTGGGGAGGAATAAACACAATCTCAAGAGAAAAAGTACTAGGGAAAGTAATGAGGTTAAAAGCTGGTAAGAGCCTTGGTCATGTGCGATTGCATTCTAGGATTGTAAAAGTAGTAGTATGAGACTGTGTATGCACTGGTTATAATCTTCCAAGAGTCCTTAATTTGGGAAAAATCCCACAGGATTAGAAGATTGCCAGTGTTATTCAAATGCTATTCGCTTGTTCAAAAAGGAAGACAAAATAAAAGGTAACTGTAGATCAGTTAGCTTGTCATCCAGCATTGGGAAAATGTCAAATCTATTATCAAGGGTGTAATAGCAAAGCATTTGGAAATAAATAACATAATCAAGCAGAGTCAGCATGGCTTCATGAAGAGGATATCAAGCCTGAGAAATTTATTACAGTTCTTTGAGGAGGTAGCAAATTGGATAAATGGTAAGCAGTAGGTATAATATATTTGGATTTCCACAATGTGCTTAATGATGACAAATATGATTACAGACATTAAGGTGTTAGAGGTATTATGTTAGCAATCATAGAGGATGGGCTATTAGAAGCAGAATTAGGATAAAGGGGGCATTTTCAGGATGGCGACCTGCAATTAGTGGAATGTAACAGGTATCTGTGCTGGACCACTATTACTTAAGGTTTTGGAGTAGATTAGTAGCTCGGGTTCTGGGTGTTGAGGTTTCTTGGCCCACCGAGCCGGTTTGTTGTTCCCCAGAAGTTTCGTTACCGTACTTGGTAACATCCTCAGTGCAGCCTCTGATGAAGCATCGGTGTGTTTTCCCGCCTGGTTTTTAAACTCTGGGGTCAGTTGTGATGGATTGCCTCACTTCCGGGTTTCCTCCGTAGTGGAATGT
>NC_063369.1:20383886-20423488 GCF_021869965.1 Rhincodon typus
TTCTTCAGCATTTCTGAAGAAGGGTCCAGACCCGAAACGTCAGCTTTCCTGATCCTCTGATGCTGCTTGGCCTGCTGTGTTCATCCAGCTCTACACCTTGTTATCTAAGAAATATCACTTGTACTGGTTCTGGATATTGTGGTCATCTAAGTAGATCACATTTAGGTGATCCTAATGTAACTAGCTTTAGTGTAAGGGTATATTTTATAAAGTACAAAGATGAGAATGTTTGATGAGGAAGAAGGTGAAAAACAACCTTTCCTGCATTATACAAAATATTGGTAGTGAGAGACTAGATTAACAAAGGGAAATATTTAAAGAGGAGAAGGAAAGGATGCACACAAAGTATGTTCCAAGAAGGGAAAAGAAGTGTTTTCAACTGGGAACCTATGGATGAATGATTTGGGCATATTCCATGAATTTTTTAAAAATGCATTCTCGGAGCTGTTAATTTAGAAAGTTAAGAGTAAATATATGGAAAAGAGGAAAACTGCCACAGAAGTTGAAAGACTGAGAGAATACGAGAGAAAAACAGTTAAGATACCAAAAGACAGTATTTTTACAGACATTTTGACAGGGAGAGGATAGTCTGTGTTGTTGAGTCACTATGAGAGTCCTAGTGTAAGAAAGGCAGATTTATTAAATTATAAACATGCTGAGTTTTCAAGGTGGATTTTGAAATTGTATCCCCCTCAATGAAGAGTATAAAGTGGATAATGGAGATGATTATTATAGGGCTGGAGAATGGGTGTAGCTGGGTAGCTTTTTAGGGAGCTGGTACAGACACGATGAGTCAAATAGCCTCCTTCTGTACTGTAATTTCTATGATATGATAAAGAAATTTTACTTAGAGAACTTACTGAAATGTAAGGACCTGATTGATCACCAGTGACCCTGGGGAAGCTCTGGGAAGTTCTGAAAGCTTAGTTTGAAGTTGTTCAGAGTTCTTTAAATAGGGAATTTTGCAAGAGGAGTGGAGAGCAGGAAATGGAGCTCTTGTCTTTGAGTTATCATGCACATGGCACATGAAGCCATTCGATTTATTGAGTGTGTGTCAGCTCTCTGTAGAGTAATTCATGCAGTTGCATTCCTTCATTCTGGATCCATTACCCCGTAAATTTATTTCCTTCAAATGCCCATTCAATTTCCTTTGAAATCATTAATCATCTCTGCTTCCACCACCCTTGTGAGCAGCAAACTCCAAGTCCTTACCTGAGGCATGGAGTGGAGGCCAAAATCCATTCAGGTCATTCTTGGAAAATCCAATCCAAATATCTGTCTATCTCAGCCATAAATGTCCTTGCGTAAGGGTCCCCACAGCCCTTGGGGATAGAGAATTCCAATGATATCAAGTCTGAAGAAATTTTCCGTTATGTCTGCTCTAAATGATTGACCACTTATCTTGAGACTGTGTATCCCGTATTTCAAGTTTCTCCAGCAAGTGAAAACAACCTCTTAATATCTATCCTGTCAAGCCCCTTCAGAATCACGGAGGTTTTGATGAGATTGCCTTTCATTATTCTAAACTCCAGAGGCTGTAGTCTCAATTTACTAAGTCTCTCAACATAGGACAGCTCTCTCAGCCCAGGAGCTAACCTAATAAATCTTAACTGTTTTACCACCAATGCAAGTATATCCTACCCTGAATATAGAGATTAATACTTACTTAAGTGTGGTCTCAACAAAACCCTTGCATAAATTGCAAGACTTTATTATGCTTGTATCTCAATTCCCAGCATGCCATATGTTTCCTACTGCTCAATGAACCTGTATGTTAGCTTATTGTTGTCCTTGTGTGAGTACACAAAAGTCTCTCTGAACATCAATGTTTAAAGTTGCTCACTTTCCTCTTCTTCCTACCGAAGTTAATAGTCTCAAAGTTCAGATGTTATCTGCCATCTGTTAACACTCTTAACCTGTCTATATCTTTTTACAGTCTCTTTGCATCCTCCTCATAACTTATATTCCTATCATGCTATGTATCATTAAACATTTTTAAGGTAGTGATAGAGAAAGAAAATGAGCCTTAAATGGTAGGATATTAAAAACAAATCTTGCGAGATGTCACTATGATCAGATCCGAGCTTAAGGCAAACAGTGTTCTTGACTTCAGTGTTCAGGCTGCAAGTGTGCAAGACCACAGATGTAGTTTCATTCCCTTGAAAGAATAGAAATTCGGTGGGAGATTTCCTGGGATGTTATCTAGGATGGACACTTGCATGAGTGAAGAAGTTTATGCTTTCTTGTATTCTATTATTGACTTGAACAACCTCCTCTTCTGTCACTGCAGGAACACAATTTCATTAAACGTTATGAGACATTAGAAGTGGACGTGGCTTCGTGGTTTAAAGAAGTCATGGCAAAGACTGAATCCCCACGAACAAGCAGCATCCTCAGCCAGCAGCACCTCCCCATCTTCTCCAGGTAGCCAGCAGAGCAGCAAATGGACATGCAGGGGACAGGAGAGGGAATTGGAATCGGCAAGTCACCGCCAGCACCCATGCCATCAAGTCAAGGCTCCTGAGACCAAGGAATTGTACTTAGCCTATCTATGGTCTTTCTGTCTAGTGTTGTGATCTTTTCAATTGACTGAGGAGTGTGGGCTGTTGTGCTTTGAAGAGCAAATAAGGAAAGGTGTCACGTGCCACATCTTGAACTGAGGTTTTGTCTCATTGCTACTGTGAAAAGCTGACATGCTGCCGTTAACTTCTGCCCTTCCCCTTTAACCTCTCCTCACAGAATACATGGTCATTGCACGCTGCAGAGGAATTGCAACTTTATATAGTGTTTAAATATTACCGGGTTATGCACTGTGATCAAGGAAAGCAAAGGATTTTACCTAATTTATTAAATCTGAAAGTTGAAAGTGTAGCTGATGTGAACTCTCGATGTATTAGTGTGCAGGCACCTGTGTTATTATGATAGTTTAGTGTGTTTCAAACGCATGAGAAACTGCTGCTTAATTTTATTTCAAACAATGACAAGGGTTCATATCTGAGAGGCTTGCAGAATTGCTCTTCGCAGTGAAAGTCTGCCAGAATATACCAAACCATTTTGCTTGGGTATTTTTTTTCTTCTTGTTTGTTTTGATGCAGTGTGAGATGATGCACGCCCGATGCCAATACTGGGGTTCACCAATACTGGGTGATAAATGTCAGACTATGAAACATTTCGGAAACAGCATCCATGGGCAACTGAAGAGATTGGGTAAACTGTCAGCGCTGCTGCAGTCTCAAATCGCATGTGTGCTGGCAATTTATATATTTTTTTCAGACTCTGCATAGTTATTGCTGTACGTACGGGTGCCAGTGTAATTTGGGTATTATGCCAGTGACGCAGTTGCCACTGGTTTTCCTCATGGTTGATAAATGCAACCCATTGTCAAGCTTAATTGGTGATTTGTTTTTTAAACCTGGGAGCAAATGGGGGAATGATTGTGAATCCTGACAAACCTCTGTGATTTCTCTGCACTTGCCTCTAATATATTCACTGCCAGGATGCACTACAGCTGATTATTTCAGTTTCCTTTTGGTTCCTAACTATTACAGTTGTATAGAACTTTTTAGTTAGGCCACATTTGGAATATTGTGTACAGTTCTGGTCGCCACTCTACAAGAAGGATGTGGGGGGCATTGGAGAGAGTACAGAAATGGGGTGTTGTCTGGTTTGGAGAGTATTAGCTATGAGGAGAGATTGAACAAACTTGGCTTGTGTTCACTTGAACGTTGAAGGATGAGGAACAACCTAATGGAAGTTTAGAAAACTATGAGAGGCATGCAGGGAATGGATACTTGGAGTCTCTTTCCCAGGGAAGAAATGTCAATTTTTAGGGGGCATAGTTTTAAGTTAAAAGGGGGTAAGTTTCAAGGAGATGAGAGAGGCAGGCTTTTTTACACGGGATGTTAAGTGCCTGGAATGCATTGCCAGAGGTGGTGATGGAGGCAGTTACAATAGCAACGCTTAAGAGGCATCTGACAAATATATGAATAGGCAGGGAATAGACGGATATGGACCACATAGAGACAAAAGGTTTTTAGTTTAGAAAGACATGTGTCAGTGCAGTCTTGGTAGGCCGAAGGCCTGTATCTTCTGTCTTTGTTTTTGACACCAGCTTAGGTGGTGGTTTGCTGTTTGAAAAGTTGCAGCTGTCAATGAAAAGCTTTACAAAGCTGTCAGACCAGGTCCTGTCAGCAGCCTTCTATTTGTTGCCTGGTTTGGTTAGAAACCCCTGTAGGCTAATGAGCTGTCATCTCATTTTTAATTTTCTTCAGTCAGTTTTGAAACAAGCTGAAACACAAGTTGGCGTATGGCAATAAGGGTTTGTGCTTATCTCACACAGTTTATATCTGGGATTGGTCTGTTCCTTTGAGGTCTAATACAGGGAGAATAAAGCATACTACACAGTTGAATTCAGCTAGCATTGTTATTGTGTTTTGCGACTTCGATATTCTGGCATTAAATTGCCTGTTCCTTGGGCCATTCTGGCACATTGAAATCAAGTTATGATACTGAAGTACTGATTATGAACTAGTTTCAGTTGGTTGCAATATCAAACCAATTAAATCACTTATCTTAATCTTTAACATTGAAATTGTCCAAATTGCAAGTTGTGACTTTGAAGATTTATGTAAAATCATGTCAGTTGGGTTTTTTTTTATTATTTCGCTCTGACTTTATCCTTTCCCAAAATGGCCTTGACACATCAGGATTAAATCGTGGAGCTGGCCTGAGCACCCAAGATTTCCCAGTCACATTTGTGCTGGGCTAGTATTCCCAGTGCAATCCTATAGAATATTTCTATTAATTAAATTGACCCAGCATTATCAGTTCTGAATCAGTCTGTATTGTACACTGGTTCATTGTGAACAGAGCCACACTGTATTAACATTCAGTCCCCGGCACACTTTTGTGGCATTTTCAGGTCCAATCTTTAGTCTGCTTTTGAGCAAGTAGGTTGCTTCACCAAATAATATGATAATTTTTGTTTATGTGCAAATATTTTAGGAGAAGAAAATTAAAGACTATAACATTGGAACAATGTCTGCTTACCCCGGTGCCTTGTAACTGGAACATGTAATTCCTCTTTCAACACCCAGCCCCCTCCCTTCACCGTACCTAGATTTGGGGAAGCTGAAAAGTTGAACTTCAATTTCATCCTGACTGTAATTTGGACGAGCAAGAACCTGTGTATTTCATTTATTGATGGGAGTTAGTGTTTGTTGGGGTTGTGGATTTGGTTAGGCCACAGAAAGAGGGCTGAGGGAAAGCAGTAAATAACAGAGAGAACAGGACATGAATTTGAATGGGTTGTTCAAATGTGAAGAGTGGTGACAGTGACTGTTTGTGATGATGGTATCTTTTGGAAGTCACTATTCTATGGGCTACGCAAACAGCGTGTCTATTTATCCTCTCTCTAGATTACCGGTATGGGTTATGTTGCAAAGTAGGATGAAGAAGAGACCCTACAAATGCTTTTACCAAATTCAATTTATTCCTGGGAGCAGATAAGAGCAAGGAATAAATTTAAGCATGATTAAGGGGTGGCACAGTGGCTCAGTGGCTAGCACTACTGCCTCACAGCACCAGAACCCGGGTCCCATTCCAGCTTTGAGTAACTGTCTGTGTGGAGTTTGCACATTCTCCCGGTATCTGTGTGGGTTTCCTCCGGATGATCTGGTTTTCTCCCACAGTCCAAAGATAGTGGTTTGGCCATGCTAAGTTGCCCATAGTGTTCAGGGATGTACAGCCTAGTTGAATTAGCCATGATAAATGCAGGGTTATAGGGATAGGATGGGGGTGGGGCAATGTAGATCTGGGTGGGCTGCTCTTCGGAGGGTCTTTGTGGACTTAATGGGCTGAATGGCCTGCTTCCGCACAGTACGGATTCTATGATATCTGCTTTTTCCTGCTGTGCTGTTTTTTGTTCTTTGCACGTTCATAAGAAATGCTTCTTAGGTCAACTTTCAGATACAATGTGTGGAGTTTACCAAACAATGAAGTCCATTTGGTGGTTTCAAATATACAGCAAATTTATTGGCGTGGAAACTGGAGATCAGATGTTAAGAATTGAGATTGATTATGGTCAGAATACCTTAAGCAATTGGCTAGACAGGATAGTTGTGGGAGGGTATTTTTCTGACTGGAGGTCTGTGTGCATTGGTGTCCCACAAGGATCAGTGCTGGGATCTCTGTTTTTTGTAATGTATATGAAAATGTAGGTGATCTGAATAGTAAGTTTACTGGTGACACCAAAATTGATGGAATTGTGGATAGTGAAGAAGATTATCTAAGGATACAGCAGGATATGGATCAGTTGGAAAGTTGGACAGAGAAATGGCAGATCAAGTATAAATTGGACATCTGTGAGATGATGCATTTTGGAAGGTCAAAAGCAGAAGTCATGTGATGTGACCAAGCACAGAGTGAAATGCATTGCCTATGCAGCTCCCATTGCTAGCATGTCCAACCAATTCATTACTTCTGCATTAGTCTTCTGGAATACAGGAACTTCGGATGACACCTGTTAGCAACTTGCATCACTGTCTCTACAAACCCTCTGATGTGCTTTATCCACACAGTTTGCTTTTCATAATTTTTTTTCCTCGCTCTGAGTTGAGAATTCAGTCAGAAGTTGCATAAGTGCCCTGATGTACACCTGAGTTGTAACAAATGACCTGTGTAACTGTGTTGGACAACTGGTACACAGAGCTCCCTCCTCCATGATTTGGGATATGCAATTTGATTGACAAGGCAAGCTAGGTTATGTGGGGTAGACGGGAAAGGGAGTTGAGATCATGACCTTATTGATCAGTGGAGCAGACTAGAAGGATCAAATGGCCAATTCCTGCCCCCAATTTTGTGCTCTGACTTGTGTTGTGATTCAAGTTTTTTAGAAACATGAAGCCTTTAAATGTTTCAGTGAATGTAGGGTTAACGTTCATACTTGTTTATTGAACTCTGCCTGTTGAAACAGAGAAAGGACGTGAACAGTAGAGTAGAGACACAACTTTTTGGACCAACTGATCTGTAGGTTCAATGTAAAAGGATAAACATTTAGCAACTGCTGCTGTAGTTAAGCCTCTGTGTGAGAACATGGTTATAATGTTGGATTGCTCAAGTAAAGGTTCAGTTGGATTCACACCAAGGTTATGCAGTCTGTGTTTTCCTTTAGACCGTAATAGTTACAAAGTGCCGCAGTTTGAAATATAAGGGAAAAGGTATGTGAGAAAGTACGGGTAAGTGGGAAGGTACGAGAGCAGAGAAAAATGTATTGAAGAGGGTAACAAGACGAAATGTAGTGGCAATGTAATTTTTATTGATATTTCTGTCTTCTCTTCACATTAACTTGCACAGGGCAGTCTTGAACTAAAAGTCTGTTTTCAAAAATTCAGCTTCCCCCACCCACCCCACCCACCCCACTTTTGCTCCATAAATCCACAGTTATAATACATTGGTAAGATTTGTTTGATAAAGGGATGTCAGTTCAAATGCATAAGAGTGATGGAAACTCATTTGCCCATGGAGTACACTTCAGCCACCCTTCCATCCCCCTCTTCAGTATCATTGTTTATTTTCCTGCTTCAAACCCTCCCTCATGAATAGGAGATGACAGTGAATATTTCCAGCACGTAAAGTCTGCAGATGATAAGCCACTTTTTCATTCTGCGTTAATCCTGAGGAAGGCTCCTGTTGTTCAAGGTGTTTTGCAATAAATGATCTATGCAGGGCAACTGAAAGGAGTTTATAATTTAGGCCTAATAAGATAAGCCGTTTAAAAGAAAAACCAAAGAGAAAATAATTACTGAATAGAAGCTTTGATCTTACTGGGAGTTATATTGCTTTAAAATAGCAGGTTACCTTCTATAAATGATTGTATGGGTGAATCTGCATCATATAACATTGGTTATTTGACTGGTGTTCTCTGCCATTTATATATATATATAAAGGGAACTATGACCAACTAGAAAATCAGAGAATTTTACTGTCACAGAGATGCTGCAAAGCTTTGATGTTGATTTGAAAAAGTACTTTGTGTATTAGTGCACATATATGTACGCAATGCACTTGTATATTTAGTGTGCAGATGCATGTTTATGCACTGCAGTGCAACTTCACAGGCTAAGAAGGTAATGCTTACAATTTGTTTCTGACTGCTAACATCTTACGCTGGCCTCATGTAATGGCGACAGCATTGGGGAGCTGTTTGAGTGTGGAGGACGGGTTCTCAGGTGAAGCAGTCTGCTAATGTTTCACTTTAATTTGGAATCTTCAGTAACGAATGTGTTTTTCAGAGACTGCGAACCCTACCACTGCCGCCTTTCAAATTGGTGAAGACAGATGTGCATGTTCATGATTCTGGTGGATATTGCAACCACAATGTTTACATCAAGTCTACTATGAGGGAGTGAAACCAGGTCATTGCAGAATTTAGACATTTTGTCCATTAGAACAAAATCATAATGGGGAGTAGAAATTTGGAAGTTTTCCTGCAAAAGGCTGAACACTGAAGGTCGTTGGAACTTTCAGGACTGAAATCAAAGGAGTTTTGTTAGGTGAGGGATATGGAGCAAAAACTGAACTAAGTTGCAGGTCAGTCAAAGTCTCAATTAAATGACAGAATAGAGCTCAGGTGTTGAATGGCCTCATTTTGTTTCCCATGTCTCTATTTCCCTTTGCTCAGTAGTCTGTAGGATAAAGTGGAGGGATTCAACTTACCCCTGAATTAGGTGGTGAAGCTCTCTAAATTAACACTATACTTAGGCTGTTTGGTCCTTATTCAAAAACACTATTTTGCCCACCTGAAGACAACATGGATTGGAATGGACTGTAATGGAGGGGTGGGGAAAGGCAGCAAAGGTGGGAAACAAGGAGAGAGGTATTGGGCTACTCTGCTGAGAATTCACCCCTGAATTCAAAAAACATGTTCTGATAAAGCTTTTAGTCCCACAATCTTAAAAACCACTGAGCAGTGTAATGTGAAATCAGAACAGTGCGGGACACATTTCTTGCCAGTTTGACTTAGCTTTCCACAAGTTAATGTTTTTTTAGGCCCCTTTCTGCTGGAGTGCACATCTGTGTGAACAGTTGTTGACTGCACAGCTTGTTAGTAGACATTTGCCTTTATTTAACTGTGTGAGCATATACGCTGTCTCAAACACACACACATGCATGCACATATAGTGCCTTGATTTAATGTGTGTGTAGTTCTCAGAGCCAGTTTCTCCACTCCTCCCAAACACATGCCAGTGGACTTGGTGTGCAGCCCGCATCTAGGGGCCCCAGTACAAAGCCCAGGCGACAATAATAAGAAATGAATCAATCAAAGTCGTTCAATCTTTTGGTTGGTTGGATGTCCTCAAAAACAAAAAAAAATGCAGTTTTATTGCATTTTTATTTTTTTATGCTTTAATTTAGAATAAATTTTTTATTATAATCTCTGCAGTTAACTTCTGACTGCAAAGTCCACACCATTGGCTTATACATTGCATGCATATCACACAGAGACAGCCAAAGTGATCATTACATAGAATAGATTGGCCAGAGAAATAGGATATAGATATTCACAGTATATCGATTGCATGATAGTTTTTAGGGCTTATTATGGTATGTGTTATGTTGGGAAAAGTCCAGTATTTCTCTTGTTGCTAGTAGTGAGATCACTGCAGGGTGTTTAGTAGGTTTTTATGGTATAGGCCAATCTCATTTTACATGTCAGGCAGTAGAGATATTCATTTGTAAAATACCGGGTATAAATAAGAATTTTTCCTTTCTGTATTATTGAAACTGTGTTTGTTAGACTCCATGTTGGAATGTCACGATACAGTGCCAGAGTGATCAGGCTGACTATCGAGTTGATTAGATCCTAGATTTGGGGCAATAAAGTTTATATTTTCATGGGGTTGCCCAGCCTTACTACTTTTTAATAGATGGATTAGATAAGTGCAGCAGCTTTGATGTTGGGAGGGGTAAAGTGAACATGCACAGTGCTGTCCATATTGTCCACAGTATCACCAGGGTGCTGGCCAATGACAGTGGATTAGCACAGCTTAATGCTGCACTTGGTGACCAGAATGCTGTCTCTCACCTCAAATGCCTTGGTTTACATCCACTCCCTACTTCCTCGTTTTTACTCCAAACCCCATTTCATCAACCTTCTTGCCAAGCCCCTCAACTCTCTCTTGTCTCTCTCTCTGTCGTTTGCGCTTTCCCTCTGTCTCAAGTGATTATGCCTAGACATCATTCAAATTGTTCTGGTTCACTCAAGACAGCAGTTGTCATGAGGTCGCCCACATACACAAGGTTTCTCTCACCACTAATCTCCAGATTTAATGCCTACTTTACTGACCAGCAAATACCCTGATGTTTACTCTTGGCAATAATCGATAGTCGCTGACGATTTGGCCAGGGAATGGGGCTGTTGGGGAGAGGATGAACTCATTCCCAATGTCATATGTTGTAGTGGAGCCTGATCACTGTAGCCACCTAGAGTGACAACCAGTTGTATTCAGCACTAGCTGAATAAAGTGAAGCTGTTACACATGGATGTAAACAAACTTGAATGGTAGGAAATTGCTTATTATGTGGCTCTTGCATGAATAATGTTTTATTTAAAAAAAACTTAAAAAGCTATAATAGATCATTTCTATTTATTTCGTGTTTCATGTGAGTAGTACAGTGAATGCGTGAGTGGATTCTATCCCATTGTATTTTATGACATTATGTTGTGAAGATCTCAGGACTTTGAGAAGAGCTCGTTCTGACATTGGCTGTACAGATTCTTCCTTTGTAATACAGACCCCACATGTTTTCCACTCCTTGGTTTCACGTGTGCAGAGTTTAATTCTCCCTGATGCCTCAGCCAGTGAGATATAAAACTCATCAGAGTCTTTAGGCTTAGTTCAGCAAGGAAAGAGATTGAATTGCACTAGACCTCTGTGTTTCCTTGTATCCTGTCTCCTCTTCAAATAAAAGCAAAATAGAGCAGATACTGAAAATCTAAAACAAAGACAGAGAATGCTGGAGAAACTCAGTAGGTCTAGCAGTGTCCCTGGAAAGTGAAACCAAGTGAACGTTTTGAGTCCAGTATGACACTTTTTCAGTTGTTATTAATGATTTTCTAAAGGCATTCTCTATTCACCACTGCCTCCCCCACCCCATTCCTCATTTGAGGCCAGCAAGAAAAGGAAAATGTCCCAAAGTGACACCTATGGTGGGAGGAGGCTGACCTTGAGCTCAGGTATTTGGCCTCTCCACATTTAACTTCCCTCTAAATTGTGACATTGCTCAAGAATAAAATGAGGCATTAAAACAGTAAAGTCCCCTCTGTGAGCAGAGCTCAGTTCCAGCTGCTAATCTGTTTTTGCTAAACTAAGATTAAGGAAAGATATTGGGTCTGTTTTTACTTCTTGGGAATGTATGCACATTGAATCTAAAAGTCAGAATTGTGTGTTTCCGTGTTTTATGTATACATTTATTGCGTTATATTTTTCCTTTTGGACATTTTGAGTTGAAATCATTAGCAAAGATAGACTTGCTCTTATGTGACACCTGGTCACAGTGTGTCACAAGGTGTGGCACCTGGTCACTGTGAGTGCTCGCTTCCAAAACATCCTGTTGGAGTGATCGCCTTTTGATCAGGAATATAATTAACCATTGAGTAGCAGAGCTGTATGTTAGAAAGCATTTGGTTTTGATTCATTGTAGCTGAGGGGTAGTGGGGAAATGCTACAATTATTATCAGTGTCCCAAGGGTCATAGTGGATTTGGAGAGGGTGTATGAGCACATGGAGGGAAAAAATGGAACTCCTCCTCCTTATTTCTATCCAGCACCCTATATTGGATATATGTGTGTGTGTGTTTGGTGAAGAAAGATGATCATGTTTGCAATTAATTGACTGCTCTATAGACAATCAATGGTTAGTTTCACTGACACTTAATCGCATACACACAGACAATCACATTGGCACACATGCACACACATACATTTGCACACATGCATGGATAAACCGATACCTTCATATTCTCTCTCTTTCATGCATGTGTGCGCACACTCTCTCATTCTCTCACAAGCAGACTCACCCAAGTGGACATATAATGACTCTGGCATGAGGCTACAGGATGTTGGGCTCCCCGGGAGTCATACCTATTGAGGAGGGTGGGATATGGTGAAAAGATTCACAAGTATTGTATGAAGAATTGGAGTTTAGGTATTTTTAATCAACCTATTAAGATGTACATTGACCCATCCCTAGAACAGTGAGACTTGAAGCCAGGCCATACAGATCAGAGGTAGGGACTTAACCACTGTGCCACAAAACCCAGAATTAGAGTTTACCCAATGTTCCCCACTGAGAATAGCTGATTATGATGCCAATAACTGCCTTTTGTTTCCTTTTCTCAAAATCCCCAAGCAATCAGTTGTTGGAAGTTAACACCATGTCAGACTTTAGCTGAGAACAGGATAAGGTTAGCTGTGATACTCTCGACAAGTTGTAAAAAAAGAGTTCTTGGCAAGTCTCTCGAATCCCTCCACTTGAATGGCTCTTACTCTCAGTTGAATATGTATTTGTGTTGCAAATTCTGCCCTCTCTCTCTGGCTCAAGGTATGCCAAATAACTTTTATAATTTCATGAAACATGTTTGACTCTCCTTCCACCTGGTTTCACGCATCTAAACCGGACTGAAAGCCGTTATTCCATGGGGTAGAGAGGGAGAGCAGCAGAAAGGTTCAAGCTTAAAATATGTAAAAATGATTTTCTGTCATTTTATTGCAACGTTTTTACACCAAAAGACAATTTTAATTCTGATGTTTATTTTTTCATTGTATTTTTTTTTAAAATAGAGCAAAACACTGTAAAACCCCAAATATTTGTGACGTAATTACTTGATGAGTTGCACACTGGTCTTTCACATTAGAATGGTGAAGCCCTTTGTGAAAGAAATGGATAGCTAGACATGTTAAGGGATATTTCCCCATGCAATTACTTCTCTGAATAGCCAGTGCATAGCAGAATAAATTCCATCTGTCCAAACTAAGGTGCAGCTCTCAAGCTACTGTCTGAATATAATCGATAAACACTGGTTAAAAAATTGTTTTTGACAAATTAACTGCTTTAAGCTAGCCACAAATATTTTTGGTTTTGCAGTGATTGCTGAAATGAGCAGATTTCAAGCTCTTTATCCTCTAGTTCTTGCTTGAACATATTCCTCAGAACAAAGGACAAAGCATAGGCTTTGCAGAGAGAAGGTTGCATTTGGTGTAATACAGGAGCAGGAAAATTATCTGAAAAAGAATGCTACATGGGAATGGTTTGATTTGACATTTTAAAGACTTAATCATTTTAGACCAGGGACTTGCAAGTGAATCAATTAATTTAGCGTTATGGACACCCAAAACGATTGTATTTTTAAACTCTTTCCAATGTAAACATCAGTAAAAAAAAAATGTACTTTCCATCCCAGCAGTGTGATCTCTCTGTCTTTTTGCAACATTATTGTTCAATAGAGCAAGTTTTGCAGGCAGTTAGATTCTTGACTTTAACTGTGGATCATTTACTGCATTATTTTCCCACCTCCCAGCTGCATCAACACAGCTTTGTAGCAAGTATTCTGGCACATTCTGTACAGTCCAGTACTCCCTCAGTGAAGTATTAGTTAAGTGTCTGCTGTCAGGTGGAAGTACTGATCCATGCATGATAACTAAGAACAGTATAATTATTTTTAGGGAATTAAAAACCCATTGAAGTCCCAAGCAGCTTAATTCCTTTCTCATCCTAAAGTACCTCCCTGATTTGTAACCACATTTTTTAAACTCTTCTGTGCTCCTATCCCGACACCATGCCTCCAAAGCATCTGCAGTACTGAGTCTCTGGCTGTCAGCAAAGGACCTTGAGCTTCAAACCAGCACAAGAAACGTTACAACCAGTTAGAGTGGACATGGTGAGATTGCAGGTTAGAGATCAAATGAGTGGGATTTAGAGAGCATTGAGCAGGGTTGGTTTATTATTGTGCTGAGTAAGGTATCCTAAGGTAGTGGTAGCAGGAGTTCAGTGGTTAGGTATCAAAGGAAACAGGTTTTCAGAGCAGTGTGCAGCGTTGGAGATGTTTTCAATTGACTTATTATTCTGTGCTGGTTGAGCTATCTTAAGTTAGTGGTAGCAGGAGTGCAGAGAGAATGGTAGTAAGTGAATATATTACTGCACAAACAATATAGAGGTATGAACTCTAATTCCACAGGGGCAGCTAGGCGGTTTCAGGAATAAAAATCTGTCATCAGAAATGGTGACTGTGGAACTTTCCTAATTGGGAAAGAAAAGCTCAATCTGAGTGACAAATGCTTCTTTAGGGAATGAAATCAGCTGTCTTTACAGGTCTGGCCTATGTGTGGATCCAGACTCATTGCAAAGTGGTCAACTCTTTTAACGGGTCCAATGAGCCACTCAGTTATACTTGCCAAGGCAAGTATGTTCTCGAGGGATGGACAATAAATGTGCGCCTTTCCATCAATCTCGAGGGATCTGAGCAGTTCCATGCCATCTGCTGCAACACACACACGGTACTCCACAGGCACACTTTTCTGTGGCTGATTCTCCACAGTGATCTAATATGCTCCATCCTGAATCAATCCAATGAGTGATGGCAACTCTGTGGTTGACATTGGTCAATCCCAGTGGAAGAATGCTGCATGATTTTGGTCAATCCCAGTGAGGGAGAGACCAGACAAAGTTGAACAATTCTAGTATGTGAAGATGCCAGTGTTGGACTGGGGTGGACAAAGTCAGAAGCCTTCACCTGATGAAGGAGCAGCGCTCCAAAAGTTTGTGATTTCAAGTAAAGCTGTTGGACTAAAACCTGGTGTTGTATGACTTCAAACGATCCCAGTGAATGAGATACACTGCATTATAGGTGGATTTGGTAACTGAGAGACTGCAGTTTTGTCAATCCTGGTTAGTGAAATATTGCGCAATGTCCAACAATCTGAGTGAGTGAGTTGCTGTGCACTGTCGGTTAATCTCAGCGAGTGAGATATTAAGTGTCAGTCAAGGCCAGTGAGTGAGATACTGTACAGTGTCGGTGGATCCCAATTAGTGAGATCCTATGCAGTATTGGTTGACCCCAGTGAATGAGATTCTGTGCAGTGTTGGCCGACCCCATTAGTGAGATATTGTGCCATGGCAGTCGACCCCAATGAATGAGGTGATGTGCAGTGTCAATCAAATCCCGTGAGTATGTTACTGTGTATTTTCAGTTGAAGCCAGTGAGCGAGATGGTGTTCGGGGCCCATCATTCCCAGTGAGTGAGATACTGTGCAATGTCACTCTATTCAAGTGAGTGAGATACTATTCTATCCCAATGAGTGTCAGTCGATCCCAGTGAATGAGGTACTATACAGTGTCGGTCAACCACAGTAAGTGAGATGCTGTGGTTGATCCACAATGCGCTTAGGGATGGAATTCTAGGATTTTGACCCAGCAACAGCAAAGGAACAGCAATATATTTCCAAGTCAGGATGGTGAGTGGCTTGGAGAGGAATTTGTAGATAGTGGTGTTCCCACATACTTGCTGCCGTTGTCATTTTAGATGGAAGTAGCTATGTGTTTGGAAGGTGCTATCTAAGGATCTTTGGTGAATTTCTGCAGTGCATCTTGTAGATAGTACATGCTGCTACTGAGCGTTGGCACCGGAGAGACTTGATGCTTGTGGGTGTGATGTCAATCAAGCAGCTTGCTTTGTCATGGATGGTGTCAAGCTTCTAGTGTGTTGTTGGAGCTGCACTCATCCAGATGTGAGTATTCCATCGCACTCTTGACATGTGCCTTGTAGATGGCGGACAGGCTTTTGGAGAGTCAGAAGGTGAATTATTCACCACAGTATTCCTAATCTCTGACCTGCTGTTGTAGCCACTGTGTTTATGTGACAAGTTGCTGAACTTATTGTGTGATCATTGACAATCATCCCCACTTCTGACCTTACGATGGAAGGAAGGTCATTGATGAAGCAGCTGAAGATGGTTGGGCAAAGAACACTACCCTGAAGAGCTCCTGTAGAGATGTTCTGGAGCTGAGATGACTGACCTTCTCTAACCACAACCACCTTCATATGTGCCAGGTATGACTGTAACCAGCAGGGTGTTTACCACTGATAGGAATTGATGCCACAATCGGTGAATGCAGCCTTGATGTCAAGGGCTGTCACTCACACCTCACCTCTGGAATTCATGTTTGAACCAGGATTTTAATGGGGTCAGGAGCTGAGTATCAGTGGTGGAACCTAAACTGGGTGTCAGTGAGCAGGTTATTGTTGAGCAGGTACTGCTTGCTAGCACTGTTGATGACACCTTCCATCACTTTACTGATGAGCAAGAGTAAACTGATGGGGCTGAAATTGGCAATGTTGGAATTTTTCTAGTGTTTTGTAGTGCGGTGTCAATTCAAAGATGTGAGTTAGGTGGATTTGCAATGCTAACTTGCCCTGTAGTGTCCAAAAATGTGCAGGCTAGGTAGATTAGCTATGGTAAATGTGGTGTTACAGAGATAGGGTAGTGTGTTGGGTCTGGGTGAGTTGGTCATTGGAGGGTCAGTACTGACTCAATGGGCCTAATGGCCTCATTCTGCACTTTAGAGTTTCTGTGAACCTGATGAGCGAGAGGCCAGACAGCATTGGTCAATTCCACTGAGTGAGATACTGTGCCGTATTTGTCAATCCCTGTGAGTGGGATATTGTGCAGTGTCAGATGATTCCAGTGAGCAAGATACTCTGCAGAGAACACTGATCCCAGTGGGTGGTATACTGTGCAGTGTCGTTGGATCCCAGTGAGTGAGATGCTGTGCAGTATCAGTCAATCCAAGTGACAAAATGCGCACTGTAGGTTGGTCCCAGTGAGTGAGAGACCATACAGTATTGATCTATCTCATGAGTGAAATACTCCGCATTTTCAGTCACACACTCTTTCACACGCATACACATTGAATGACCACAAACTGACAGCTCTCGTCACATGCATACGTAGTGATTCCAATTCTGAACCTTTATACACACACTGAGCAACTGTAATACTGACTCGACACTCGCAAAGTGAGTGACCTCACCCCTCTCTCTCACTTGCACTCTCTGTCTCACACATACATATCCAAGCAGAGTGACCAAAAACTTACTCCTCACAAACACACATCGAGTGATTCGAATACTGATCCTGCACATATGCACACACAGTCATTCTAATGCTGACTCCACACACAAATAGCAACCTAACTGCTTTCCATTCAGTGATTTGACTGCTCTCACACAACTGACACCATACACACAGTAACAAAACACACCCTCACACACACAAACATACTGAGTGATTCTAATACATTCCACACACAAGTATACAGTAACTCCTCACACAAGCACATCCACCGCCACCCGACTGCTCATACCACACATTCGTGTGCACACACTGATTCTAAAACTGATCCTTGTGTACACACATTCACTGAGTGATGAAATACTGACTCCTCATACCATAACACGCATACAGTGATTTCAATACTGACCCCTTAGACACACACAGAGCAATTTTTACGCTGACTTAATACATATACACACACAGAGAGTGATGAATTCCACAGGCACTGGATGACTTCAGCTCCAACACCAGTCAAGAAGCTTGATACCATCCCGGACAAAGCAGCCCACTTGATTGGCACTACACCCACAAACATTGACTCGGTCCACCACCAATGCTCAGTCATAACAGTGTCTACTATCTACAGGATGCACTGCAGAAATTCACCAAAGATCATTCGACAGCACCTTCCAAACTCATGACCAGTTCCAGCTAGAAGGTCAAGGGCAGCAGATACTTGAGAGCACCACCAACTGCAAGTTCCCCTCCAAGCAACTCCCCATCCTGACTAGGAAATATAATACTGTTCCCTCACTGTTGGTAAGTCAAAATTCTGGAATTCCTTCCCTATAAGGGCATTATGGGTTAACTTACATACGTAGACTGCAACAGTTCAAGTAGGTAGCTCACCATCACCCTGTCAAGGGATGGGCAGTAAATGGTGGCCCAGCCAGCGATGCCCACATCCTACAACGTGAGTTAAAAAGAAACGCACAGACATACAATGAGTGACCCTGATACTCACATCTCAAACCACGCACAAAGCAAGACACACACTGTGACTCTAATACTGACTCCACACACACAGTGACCCTAATGTGACCCCTCACACACACTGATGACTCTAAAAGTGAACTTGCATTCAGGTGTGTATGTATGCGTTCTCTGTATCACACACACAGTGATGACTCCCATACTGATCCTTCACACAGACTGAGTGACTCTGATACTGACCTCCCACACACACACACAAATACGCACATATAACATGACTCCAATAATGAGTCCACCTGACTGCTCTGTCTGTCTCACACCCACACATTCTAATACTGACCCTGTTCATACACAAACAAAATATGACAATATCGATTCCTCACACCACACGGACACAGAGTGACTTTGTTACTGCAAGCACAGTCAGTGATTCTAATATTGACTCCACACACACACAGCGACCTGACTGCTCCCTCCCTCTCTCCCTCTCTATCACACAGGCACAAACACACACAAAGTGACTCCAATACTGACCCTGCACACACACACACAGTGACTATTAGAGTCCACAGACACACATAGAGTGGCTTGACTGCTTGCTCACTCTCACATAGACACACTTTGTGCATATAAACTGAGTGAATCTGACTACACACACGCACACACACACACACTCTAATATTCATCCAGAGGCACAAATAGTGACCTGACTGCTCAGTCTTTCTCTTTGTCTGACATACACACACTGACTTGACTGCTCACACTCGAGACAAACACACAGAGACTCTAACACTGACTATACATACATGCAACCCACACACAGAGTGAATCTAATACCAACTCCTCGTACATATAGAATCACCTGACTCCTCATACCATACACACACGCACAGTGAGTGATTCTAACAAAGACTATAGACACATTACACACACCTATATACAGACCCATACAGAGTGAATCTAGTACCAACTATACAAACACACACAAAATGACCTGACTGCTCGCTCGTGCTCTCTGTGATTCCAGCACTGACTCTGTGTACACACACTGACTTTAATACTGAACCCCCACCCCACCCACCCACACACACACACACCCACACACACACACACAGTGACTATAATATGGACTCCACACACACTTCATACATACAAATTGAGCAACTTTAATACTGAATCTCCCTCTCTTTGTCTCACACTCATAGAGTGACTCTAATACTGAGTCCACAGACGCATGCAGAGTGATTTGACTGCACGCGTGCTCTCTCTCTCACATACACACACAGTGACTCTAACACTGCCACCGTGTGCATACATAAACTCTAATACTGACTACACAGATACTCACATGCACACACACACTCTCTCTCTCTGGCGCACACAAAAAAAAGAGTGACTCTAATACTGATCCCACATATACATGCATGCACACAAACAGTAACTATAATACGGATTCCATACACACACTTTGTACCCACAAACTGACTTTAGTACTGAGTCTCTCTCACATACATACATATCATAATTCTAATACTAAGTCCACAGACATGTACAGAGTGACCTGATTGCTCTCTCTTACACTTACACACACACTGATTCTTAATATTAACTCCATAGATACACACTTGATCTCTCACACCACATATAAATGTGCAGAGTGACTAAACACTGACACTTCTCTCTCAATAACACCATGCAAGCACACACACGTATACAGAGCAACTCTAATGCTGACTACATACGTATAAACACACATACACATGGTGAATGTAATCCTGACTCGACACGCACACACCTGGCCGAGCTCTCTCTCTCATACACGGGCACACCCCCACGCATATATACTGAGTGACTTTAATACTGGCTCCACACGGATGTACACGTCCTGAGTGATGACTCTTATGTTGACTATACAATCGCATACACAAACGCAAAGAGTGACTCTAATAACAATTCCACAGAAATAGCCAGAGTTACCTGACTTCTTTAATCACTCATATATGTGGGTTTTGCTGGTTGGCCAGCATTTTTTGCTCATCCCCAGTTATGTTTAAGACGGTGGTGGTGAGCTGCCTTCTTCAACTGTTGCAGTCCATGTGCTGTAGCTTGATTCACAATGCCCTTTGGGAGGAATTCCAGGATTTTGACCCAGCAACAGTGAAGGAACAGTAATATATTTCCAAGTCGGGATGTTGTGTGTCTTGGAGGAGAGCTTGCAGGTGCTGGTGTTTCCGTATATCTGCTGCCCTGATCCTTCTAGATGAAGTGTTTGTGGATTTGAAAGGTACTATCTAAGGATCTTTGGTGAATTTCTGCAGTGCATCTTGTAGATAGTACATATTGTTACCACTGAGCGTCAGTGGTGGAGGGAGTTGACGTTTGTGGATGTAGTGCCAGTCAAGTGGGCTGCTTTGTCCTGGATGATGTCAAGCTTCTTGAGTTTTGTTGGAGTTACACCCATCAAAGCAAGTGGGGAGTATTCTATTTGTGCCTGATTTATGCCTTGTAGATGGTGGATGGGTTTTGAGGAATCAGGAGATGAGTTACTCACTACAGTATTCCTAGCCTCTGACCTGCTCTTGTGGCCACTGTGTTTATGTGGTGAGTCCAGTGGAGTTTCTGGTAAATGGTAACTCCAAAGATGTTGACAGTAGGGGGTTCAGTGATGGTAACATCATTGAATGTCAAGGGGTGATGCTTAGATCGTCTCCTATTGGAGATGGTCATTGCTTGGCTCGTTTGTGGTATGAATGTTACTTGCCACTTGCCAGCCCAAGCCTGGATTGTCCAGATCTTGTTGCATTTCACATGTACTAGATAAGTATCTGAATGACTGTAATACTGATCCTGCACAAACGTTGTCACACACAGAGTGACCTGACTGCTCAAACAGCCACACGTACACACCCTGAATAACTCTAATAAGGATCCCCCACATGTACGCACAGCGTGACCTTGATGCTGCCAGCATACCCACACTCGGATAGACATACACTCATGGAGTAACTAATACTGACTCATAGACATACACTGAGTGACTCTAATACTGAGCCTGCACATACATACGTACACCCACTCACTGAGAGACTAATACTGAACCTGTCCACACACGACAGAGAAGTCTCTAATAAAGACCCTCGCACACAAATACACACATGCACACAGTTATGACTGTAATGATGTCCCCTCACACATTGAGTGACTCTAATACTGATTGCACACATACAAACAGCATGAGTGTACTACTAACTCTAATACTGACCCCAATCATACATACACACTCACACTGAGTGACTCTAATACTGACCCCTCACAATGGGGAGGTCATGACCTAGCGGTATTATCACAGAACTGTTAAGCCAGAGACCCAGGTAATGTTCTGGGGACCCAGATTTGACTCCAGCCATGGCAGCTGGTGGAATGTGAATACAATAAAAATCTGGAATTAAGAGTCTGACAATGACCATGAATCAACTGAATGTGGTTGACTCTTAACTGCCATCTGGACAATTAGGGATGGTCAATAAATGCTGGCTTAGCCAATGATGCCTACATTCTGTGAATGAATCAAGAAAATGCATACACACACGCACACACAGTGTCTCTGATACTGATCCCTCATAAACTCATACAAATACTGACTGCTCACAAACAAATACGGTGAGTGACTTTGATACTGGTACCTCAAACCACACACACGCACACTCTTTTACACATAACTGCGCACACACTTACCTTAGTGCTTTTTAAAAGGAAAAAGTAGAAGTGTTACGAAAATAAGCCCAATAGATGTGATAGCATTGAGGTGAGCTGCCCATGTGTACAGATACATACAATATTGTTGGGAAGGGAGGTCCTGGTTACTTACCCAGAGATGGTGAAAGAATGGTGATATACTTTTAAGTCAGGATTCTGTCTTGCTTCAAGGGGAGCCTGTAGCATCTGTTTCTTAATCCTACTGCGTAGTGGTTGTGAGTCTAAGGGACCTCGGAGAGTTGCTGCAATGCATCTTATAGATGGTACGCAGTGCTGCTACTTAGCATTGATGGTGGATGGGGAGCCAATTGGGCAGATTGCTTTGTCTTAAATGGTATTGAGCTTCTTGCGTGTTGTTGGATCAGCAGTCATATGCAGGCAGCTAATGAATATGGAACAATAGGAAATTGGAGCAGGAGTAGACCAATCATATCAACCTGCTCTACCATTCAGTTAGATCTCAGAACTCCTGCAGAAATGTTCTGAAGCTGATGTGACTGACCTCCAACAACCACAACCATCTTCCATGTTCCATGTATGACTTCAACTATTAGAGAGCTTTCCTCTGACTACAGTTTTGCTTGGGTGCTTGATTCCACACTTTGTCATATGCTGCTTTGATGTCAAAGGCAGACAGAACTCCTAACTAACTATTTGCTCAAAGGCTGTGATGCAGTCAGAAGCTGAATTGTGTTGTGTGATTTCTGATCTTGTCTACCCCAGTTGAACACTGGCACATCGGAGAGCAGATTATTCCTGAGTGAGTGTCTCTTGATGGTATTATCAATGGTCCCTTCCATAATTTTGCTAATGATTGACAGTAGATGATGTGGCAGTAATAGGTGTTGTTTGAATTTGTCCTTCCTTTCACAGACAGGATGTCGCTGGGACAATTCTTCATATTGTTAAGTTGATGTTGATGTTCTAGCTGTGGTACATCATTAGGTCTGGAACACGTTTTTGGTGTTGTTGCTGGAATGTTGTCAGTTCCCAGTCTTTGCAGTATCCTGCATCTCCAACCACTTTTTGACATCACAGGCAGTGAATCAAAGGGGCTGAAAACAAGCTTCCATGATGCTGGGAACTTCTAGAAACAGCCAAGACTTCACTCGGCACTTCTGGCTGAAATTCTTGTGGTACTGGGCCCTCCTTTCTTTGAGGATGGGGATGTTTGCTTCACCTCTCTGTTGGCTGTTTAATCATCCACCATCATTCACTGTGGCAGGACTGCAGCGATTAGATCTGATCCATTGGTTGTGGGATTCTTTAGCTCTGAGTATTGCATGCAACTTCCATTGCTTGGCACAGCGATAACCCTGTGCTGTATCTTCAAGTTGACACTTCCATTTTTCAGTATGGCTGGTACTGCTCCTGGCATGGTCTCCTGGCATGCTTCAGTGTTCATACAACTCCCTCCTGACTACAGATATTTTCTAATCAGCCTGTTCAGAGATGTTATGACATGCTTGCTGGCTCAGAGATAGGGACACTTCCGCTGCGCCAAAATAGCCCCCTCCTGACTACATACCATTGTTCTGTCACCTCTGGTGGGTCTGTCTTTCTAGTGGGTCAGGAACTTGATAGCTACCGGAGATCAGTCATCTCAGCTCTGGCGCATCTCTGCAGCAGTTCCTCAAGATAGATTGCTTTTTTCCTAATCAACCTATTCAGAGATGTTATTACATACGCCTAGAACAAATTGTACTTGAACCTGGGCTTCTTAGTTTAGAAGCAGGGACAACACCACAATAGCCTCACTTCCTTAGAATAGAGGAAATGTTTGATCATGATTGCACATGGTTCAGCGCCATTCGTGACTCCTCAGATAGTGAAACTATCCATGTCCAATGTAACAAGACTGAGATGACTTCAGAAAAGGGCTGATAAGTGGGGAGTGACATTTGTGCTACAGAAATGGCAAGTGACGACCATCCTCAACAAAAGTAAAACTAACCATCATCCATAATTGAATTCCCCACTGTCACCATCCTGAGGTCACTTTTGACTCAAAACTGCACTGGACTAGGCATATAAATACAGTGGCTACAAAAGCAGGACAGCAGCAAGAAACTCACCTCCTGATTCCCCACAGCTTATCCACCATCTACAAGGCATAAGGCAGAGTGAGAGGGATACAGGGTGTATCTCTGTAATAGAATAGAAATACATGAAATATACAGTGATAAGTTTTATAAGTCACCCCATCATAGTGTACATCAATGACAGAAGTCATACATGATAATATAAAAGTGTAAAATTAAGACAAAGTTCATCAATGTTCATTTAACGGCTCCTGGGCTCAGGAAAAGCCAATTAATGAGCGATGGAATACCTTGAGCATACAGCTGGAAAAAGCCACCATGTCATCTGGTAGCTTTGGGACCAGGCCTTTGATGGACCAGACAATTTGCTAGACCACAGGAGGTGACATGTCAGGGACAGCACAGGAGCTTTTAAACATATTATAAAAAGTGTTGTGGAAGATAAAATGAGATGAAAAGCAGTTATTTCATAAAATATATACCATCTCTTACAGTTCCAGCTGCTTTGTCAATATTGTTGTGAATGATACTTCTGCTCTGTTAGCACAAACTGGGCAGAAATACAGTGGGTGCCAGACCACAGAGGCTGTGGATCGGAGAGATATCAGGATATAGGAGCCGGCATTTTAGACACCACATCCACCACCTTCTACATACATGCCCTTGATCACTGCTGCATGGTGCCAGCAATATGTACCATCCAAAAGATGCACCGTAACAGCTCATCAAAGGTCCTTAGACAGTGTCTTCCAAACCCACAATCACTATCATCTATAAAAACAGATGCATTGGAACACCACATCCTGCACGTTCCCCTCAGGATCACAGTCACCCAGACTTGGAAATACATCGGTGTTCCCTCAGTGTTACTGGGTCAAAATCCTAGAATTCCCTCCCTAGTGGCATTGTGGGACTACCACACGGACTACAGTGGTTTGAGAAGGCAGCTCACCATGCCTTCTCAAGAACAGCTAGAAATGGGCAATAAATGCTGGGCCAGCCAGTAATGCCCACATCCCATAAAAGAGTTTTGAAAAGTTGGGTAATGGAGTACTGACCATGGTTTGCCTTTGTTGTTATCAAAATCTTGTGGTTTTGTCCTTGCTGCAGCAGTTTGATGCAACCGAGTGGCCAGTCAGTTACCAACACTTCAAAATCCTAGATTTATTAACTAATTGAATTTAAATTGAACCAGCTGCCATGGTGGGTTTGAACTCATGTCTCTAAGAGCATTGGCATGAAGCTCTGGATCACTGGGCCAGTGAGATGACCATTGTACCAATGTCTCCATGTTGCCAATGAGAAGAGCTTTAGTCTTGAGGTGCGTTTGCAAATGCCAAGGCAGTTGTCCTTGGAAAATAGAAGATTAAGATGATTGATTGATTTATTGTCACGTGTACCAAAAGTACAGCAAAAAGCTTTGTTTACAAGCAGTATAGACAGATCACAGCAAGCAAAGGATGTACACGTCAAAAAGACTTAGAAGCATACAGGTTACATTGCAGGTTACATTATTTGAGGCTAGAGTCCATTCAACAATCTGATAACTGCTGGAAAGAACCTGTTCCTGAACCTGTCATGCGTGTGTTCAGGTTTCTGTATCTTCTGCCTGATGGAAGATGTTGTAAGATGTCATTACCAGGGTGAGATGGGTCTTTGAAGATGTTGGCTGCCTCTCCGCAGCAGCAAGCCATGTAAATAGAGTCCATGGATGGAAGGTTGGCTTCTGTGATGGTCTGGGCTGTGCACACCACCTTCTGTAGTTTCTTACAGTCCTGGGCAAAGCAGTTGCCATACCAGGCTGTTATGCACCTGGACAGTATGCTTTCAATGGTGTATCTGTAGAAGTTGGTGAGGGACTTTATGGACATGGTGAGGGTCCTTATGGAGCCGCTTGAGGAAGAAGAGGTGTTGTTGTACCTTCTTGACTGTCACATTTATGGGGGAGGTCTGGACAGGTTGTCGGTTATCGTCACTCCGAGGAACTTGATGCTCTTCACTCTCTCAACCTCAGTTCCGTTGATGTAGATGGGGTGTGTTCTCTTCCTTTCTTTCTCAAGTCGATGATCAGTTCTTTAGTTTTGCTGACATTGGGAGATATATTGTTTTCATTGCACCATGTCACCAAGCCTTCTATCTCTCTTCTGTATTTTGACTCGTCATTGTTAGACATCCGTCCCACTACGGTGATGTCATCAGCGAACTTATAGATGGTGTTTGTTCGGAATTTGGTAACACAGTTGTAGGTGTACAGGGAGTACAGTAGGGGGCTGAGGACGCATTCTTGGGGGGCTCCAGTGTTGAGTGTTATTGTGGAGGAGGTGCAGTTATCTATTCTCACTGATTGCAGCCTGTGGGTCAGAAAGCTGAGGGTCCAGTTGCAGAGGGCGGAGCCGAGACCAAGGTCACAGAGTTTTGAGATCAGTCTGGAGGGAATAATGGTGTTGAAGGTGGAGCTGTAGTCAATGAGCAGGAGTCTGATGTTGGTGTCTTTGTTGTCTAGATGTTCCAGGGATGAGTGCAGGGCTAGGGATATGGCAAGATCTAAGAAGCAACTTAATGGAGGTTTTTATTATGGGCAATAATAAGGATGGGCAATAAATGCTGGCCTAGCCAGAGATGCCCACATCAAACGAGTGAATAAATAAAAAAGATGATAGGTTTCGATAGAGTCAGCAACAGACTTAAAAAACATTGACAAAAGTCTAGGGAAATGAGAAGAACGTTCTTTTACCAAGAGGATTATTGGAGCATTCTGCCTGAAAAGATGGTGGAAGCTGATGCCATAAATAATATTTGAAAGGGAGTGGATATCGATCAGAAACTCACAGGGTGTTAGACAAGAAATAGGGATGTGGAAGTAGGCATGTCTGCTTTCTCAAACAGCCTGCATAGACATTTGGGCCAAATAGCCTCCTTCAGTAGTGTACTTTTCCTATGACTCTATTGACAGCAATGGAAGTGGATGGAGACAGCTAGCTCTATCACTCATGACCAGCAGAGGGCAAGAATGTAACACTGGGAGAAATTGATGGCATGCTTCAGAAACAGACTTCAGTTGTCGTGATCTTAGACGGACAACAACTGGAAGTCTGAGCTACTGGGTGTCAAATTCCAGGCTCGGATCAAAAACTCTGCAAGCTGAAACACTTTCTTATCTCACACAGCCTATCAGTATCATTCCCCCTTGGCCTGGGATATGAGAGTTCGGTCTAGAGTTTCCTCACACTTGCAACCAAGCAAGTGTATCATGGATGCCTATGGGCCCTTGTGACACAGTGGTAATATCCCTGCCTCTGAACCAGGAGGCCTAGGTTCAAGTTCCACCTGTATAATGACGTATTTGCACAACCTGATTAGTAGATATCTATAATGGATGCCTGTATCTAGTTTCTTGACTGAGATTGTGAAGGCTGCAGCATAGGTGAGAAAGGCCCATTCAGCTTGTTAACATAGCTTTGTTACCACTACACTTCTTTAGAGCAGTGTCAACTTACCGCTATCAGTTTCAAGACTACAACAAAGCGCAGTCTCATCTATGGCGACTTGTTTGTTTCCCTCCTCTCCTGTCTCTCCTTCTCTCCTATAATTTCTGTTTTTCTTGGTGAACGTGGGATCAAAATGAGTCATGTTAAAATGGAAAGGTTTCCCTGTCGTTCGTTATTCCACACACTGTTCAAGATGGTCCAATGCCTTCAAAATTAAATTTTCAAACATTGAACTGGAAGATATGAACAAATTCAGCAATCTTTCCCCCACCTCCCTCCAACAAATTCAGCAATCTTTCCTCCACCTCCCTCCAACAAATTCAGCAATCTTTCCCCCACCTCCCTCCAACAAATTCAGCACTCTTTCCCTCACCTCCCTCCAACAAATTCAGCAATCTTTCCCCCGCCTCCCTCCAACAAATTCAGCAATCTTTCCCCCACCTCCCTCCAACAAATTCAGCACTCTTTCCCCCAGCTCCCTCCAACAAATTCAGATTTTTCAGATTGATTTTAACACCTTGCCTTCATGTGAGATTGAAATAAATCTCAATGTAAATGTAGCCAGGGATGAGGCATGATGTGGTTTTGTGGTTTAGTGTATGTTAGACCATGTAACATATACCACAAAGAGCTGAGTTGTTTTTGAGACAAATGTCTTCAAGTTTATTTGCAACACTATTTATACAACTACAGTCTCACAGACTTAAACACAGTGTCTGGGTTCTGTGCTTACTGATGTTACTGTGCATTACATACACATCTAACTGACGAAGATACATCATTGATTCCATTGCACAAACAGCGTGCCTGAAGGTCAGATGAGTATCTTTATACTACATTGTAGTGACATTATGTGACTCTCTTAAACGTACAGCCTTTTGATTTGGAATCTTTGCCATAACGCAACAAGGAGTTTCAATTATTCAGACAACTGGAGAAACTGGGATTGCTGTCTTTGGAGTAAGAGAAACTTCAGGTGAGATTTTTAAAGATTTTATATGGATTAAACAAGGAGAAACCATTTCCACTGGCAGGGGGATAGGTCCAGTGTGACTAGTTAAGGGTTAAAGTTTGACCAAGAAGGTCATAGTTCTGACAGTGCAGTATTGCTGATTTTTGCCAACATATTATGTTCAAATCTCTGGAGTAGAACTTAAACTCATGATGCCTGAATCTGGTGACAGTGCTAACTCTAAACCACAAGTGGCATCTACAGACATCATCAGAAATGAAGGAAAGACCATGGACTGATCAAAATACATGTATGAGAATATTACTGAGATGAGAAATATGTCACTTGACCTTCCTCAATTTGCACTCATTGGGGCTAAGGCAAGAACACCAAATTACAACCTATCACAACAATGTATACTGTAGGATTTAAGCGTGCTGATTAGTTGACAAATCCACTCTGGCTGAGATGTCTCCATGGAGAAAGCAACGGCCAAATTTTTTTTATTTCAAAAATATACCTTATACATAAAAAAAACTTTGTATATAGACATTGTCACAAATGCGGTTCCGTTCTGTACAGTCGCATATCAAGTAAACAAACATTGGGCTTTGACTCTTTTGAAAAACCAAAGACCTCTCTTATACATACAATACTAATATTTACTCATATTTGAGGCGCTAGGAGTGTCCAATAACTGAACGGACCTCTATTTACCTTTAGCAGGAAGACCTCAGACAGTGATCTTTCTCCACTGCTCCTTTGCGACAGCTGCCCCAAGATTTATTGCGTCCCTGAGCGCATAGTCCTGGACCTTGGAATGTGCCAGTCTGCAACACTCAGTAAGGGTGAACTCCTTGTTCTGGAAGACCAACAAGTTTCAGACAGACCAAAGAGTGTCTTTCACCAAGTTGGTGGTCCTCCAGGCACAGATGATATTTGTCCAGGGAACGGACTATAGAGCATAGAGTCCTGTGTCATGCAGCTACTCGGGATGAAACTCAACAAAAACCACTGCATCTTTCCCCAGCCTCTCTTTACAGAGGCATGTTCCAGCAGGAGGTGTGTGACAGTCTGTGCCCCCCACACCCCCACCGCAGCTGCTTCGAGGGCAGCATGTGGTGGCGCAGACCAACCGGGTGTACATGAAAGATCTCACAGGTAGAGCTCTTCTTACCATCAGCCAAGCGATGTCTTGGTGTTTGTTGGAAAGTTCCGGTGATAAGCATTCCGCCAAATGACTTTGACAGTCTGCTCAGGGAACCACACCGCAGGATCCACCCTCTCCATTACCCTCAGAGTCACAAGGAAGCTATATGGTGACAAAATTCCTGGCGGACTTGTAGTCAAGGATGTTTATCTTTGCACATTTCTGTACGAAGCACAGGTGATGCACAACAGTCCAACTACATGGAGCGTTCCGCGGGAACGAGGCCTGTCCCATCCTTCACAACACTGGGACAGATAGAACCTCAGTATGGAGTGACACTTGGTGTTTGCGTACTGAGGGTCTACACACAGCATGATGCAGCCGCACACGAAGGTGTCCATCAGAATGAGGGAGGTGTTGTGTACGTTCTTCACCCCCCTCCATCCAGAGTTCTGTACATGGAGTCCCTGCAGACCTGGTCTATCTTAGGCTTCCAGGTGAAGTGGAAGATGGCTCAAGTGACTGAAACAGCACAGTTTTGGGGGATGGGCCAGACCTCAACAACAGAGACAGTGCCTCACACCTGATGACCAGGTTTTTACCCACAATGGAGAGGGACCAGTGCTCCCAAAGGACCAGTTTCTGCTTCACTTCGGCAATACGCTTCTCCCAAGATTTTGTGCATGCCCTCCGAGCTATATACCCAGTACCTTCAGGTAATCTGTCCTGATGGTGAAGGGAATGAAGGATCAGCCAGGCCAGTTCCCAAAGAACAGGGCTTCACTCTTGCCTCAGTTTACCTTGGCCCCAAGACCAGCTCGAACTACTCACAGATGCTCATCAGTCTGAACATTGACAGTGGATCCAAGTGGAAAACAGCAGTGTCATCCATGTACAGGGAGGATTTGAACTCCAGGCCCTCACTGCTTGGATTCACCTCTCTCAGGCTCGCATCCTTCCTGTTGGACTCGGGTGTAAAGCAGTCATATCCAATTGCAGATTACCTCCGCAAAGCCCATTTTGGACAGTACATCCCACATGTATGTATGCGATATCCTGTGAAAGGCCTTCTCCTGGTCTGGGCTGATGAGGCAGACATCCACCCCCCAGTGTCCTGCACGGATGCGATCGTATCCCTGAGGAGTCGAGGGTGTCAGAGATTGTCCTGGCCCGTACAGTACAGGTTTGGTCAGGGTGAATCACCGATCCCAGAGCCACCCTGACCCAGTTGGCAATGACCTTAGACAGGATTTTGTACTCTGCATTCAGCAATGTGATTGGCCGCCAGTTTCTAATTTCCTCCCTTTCCCCCTTCTGCTTGTAGATGAGGGTGATGATGCCTTTCCTCATGGAATCACTCATGGCACCTGCCAGAAGTGTACTGTTGTACACCCCCCACCAGATCCTGGCCAATCAAGTTCCACAGAGCGGAATACAACTCGGCCGGTAAGCCATCACTTCCGGGAGCTTTATTCTTTTCTAAGGATACTTCATCAGCTCATCCAGAGATAACAACTTGTCCAGCCCCTGAGAACTCCGTTATAGAGGACAGGAACGTCTGGGAGGCCGTGCTGTCTGTGGGCATGTCACACAGTCTGGCATAAAAGGATTTGCTGATCCTCAATGTGTCAGACTGAAATGACATTATCGAGCTACCTTCTTCCTTCAGGCTGCTGAGCACAGACCTCTTCTTCGTGCACCTTCTGGAAGAAGAAATGCCAGTACGTCTCATCTTGCTCCATGCTCCTGGACATGAAGATTATCTTGGAGGTCTCCAAGGCAAAGAGTGAGGCTCACTGGCTCTTCACCTCCTGGAGATCCTCTGTAACATCGACCCCCATTGTCTGCAGCAGGAATAGGCTCTGTATGGTTTTCTAGCGTTTGGATGGTTTCCCTGTCCCTCCTCTCTCTCTCTCTCTCTCCCCTTTTGAAAACCTTTGAGGATAAAGAACCTCTTGATGTTCCCTTTGTCTTTTTCCCACAAGTCTGCTGGAGACTCAAAGAGGGGCTTCACAGTCCTCCAAGCTGTGTAATGCCTTTTGAGATCCTCAATGTTTTCTGGGGTCAACAGTTTCATATTCAGCTTTCACATTACCTTGCCAGCCCGCTGGTCATCCTGTTGGTGACAGTTGGCCAACAGGAGGTGGTGGTCAGAGAAGAACACTGGCTTGACGTCGGTAGATCTGACCGAGTACATGTGGGATGCAAAACGGAAATCTATCCTTCAGTGCATAGGCCCATCTGCTGCAACCAGGAGAAAGCAACGGTTTCCCAAGTTTTGACAATATATTAATCGATTAAAGTTAGCTTGCCAATCAATCAGCACGGTTTTCTTCTGTGGTATAAGTTAATGTTACTGTTTGGAATTTGGTTTTCTTGTATTTATCCAGGTAAACCATGAGAGGAAACACTTCAGCAGGAAGTATGTCTTTTCAGCAAGATTCTAGTTCTCTGCTCCCAAGCAATAGGTATGGGACCAGGTGTCAACATAAATTAGCGAGTACAGAACCAATGGATAGATGTGACTTCGAGACAGTAAGGACTGCAGATGCTGGAACGTTGCCATTCATTTTAATTCACACTCCCACTCTCCAACGACATGTCCATCCCTGGCCTCTTCCACTGTCAGAGTGAGGCCAGACATAAACTGGAGGAAAAACACCTCATATTTTGCCTTGGAGGCTTACAGCCCAATGGCCTTAACATTGACTTCACCAGCTTCAAAATCTCTCCAACCCCAGCCTCATCCAATGTCCAGCCCTCTCCCTCCTCCTCACCTCCCTGACCTGACCTAACCTGTCCATCTTTCTACTCACTCACCTGCTCCACCCTTTCCATGGACCAATCACAATAACACCCTACCTGTATCCAACTATCACCATTCCTCCTACCCTTTCCCCAGCCCCCACCCCTCCCTCTATTTATTTCTGGGCTCCCCACCCCTCCCCAGTCATTATGAAGGGTTTCGGCTTGAAACCGAAACCTTCTCCTCTGATGCTGTCTGACCTGCTGTGCTTTTCCAGCCTCGCATCTATAGACAATGGATGGATGTGACTTGTTGTGACTGAGGGCACAAGCAGCAGAGCTTGATAAGGATAGAATCTGAGAGGTCAGCCAGAAGAATGTTGGAATAGTCAAGTGTAGAGGTGAATGAGTCTGAGATGGAGGAACAGGGGAAGTAAAGATGAGCAATCCTATGGAGGTGGAAATGATAAGTCAGCGAGGTTATGAGGTTGGAAACTTCTATTCCAAGTTCCATAGGATGATTAGATTGTGAATGCTTGGAACCGGCATCAGACACGATTGAGACTGGAGTAGAGCAGATCAACGTTTGAGGTAGGGAACGCTTCGGAAATTAGTTGGAGAATGATTAAGTTTTGGTTTATATATTGACCCCACCAATTCTCTTAGATCTGCAGTGAAGTTCACCAAGCAAGTTTACATATGTGTTGCTGCTAGGATTTTCTCAGCTTCAGTTTACAAACTCTATATTCACTTGTGTGGTGTGAGTAATATTGAATATTTATTTTCCTTCAGTGTTTCCAGGAGAACAAGAAGTCACCCGGTGGAATTACAAACAGGGACTCACAAAATGAAGAAGATGACAGTAAAGAATAAAATAATGGTTTTAAAGACTGACAAATCTCTAGGACCAGGAGGTTTCCATCCCAGAGTTTAAAGGAAGTAGATAGGTACTTTGCAGATGACCTGACTATAACAACCCAGAGTTCTCTGGATTGGGGATAAGTTCCTGTAGATTGGAAAATTGCATGTCACTCTGCTACAGGGGGACCCCTCACATAAAGATCTGGTTGCACTGTGGAAAATTGCAACTTTAGGTAAATCATAGTTTCCCATAGGAATAAATATCAAAACTGGAGTTAGATTCCCATGGATATTTTTTGCCCAGAAAGATAAATATACAAGTTGAAATATTGTACAATACTGTACATGTACAGCACTGTTCATTGACAGGTGAGAAAACTTGCAAAACAAAACAAATGACTAAATATAAAATAAATACTGTACACTTAGGCATTTTAGAAACTTAGTATCCAAATATCTTAAACATTATAAGTCAAAATGCTGTACATTCGTAAATACTTACATTCATAAATAAAATAATCTTCAAAATAAAATAAATGTTACAATACAAAAGGCATCCATCTATTGGCTACCACTTGCTAACAAGTACAGTTGTCCACCTAGGAAATTCTACCTCGCTGGTCATGTGTCCTGTATCTCCTTGTGTGGCTGATGAGCCTGATTCAAGAACTACATCTCCCACCGCACATTTGGCAAGTGTTTCTGGGAATTGGTCCTTGGCCTTGAGATTGCTGGCATTCCTTTCTCTGTTACTTTCCATACTTCCTCTTGCCATTGGGTGTTCTCAAAGAATTGTATCCCTTCATATAGGACCTTCCTCAAAACCAGTTTCTTCTGAATGAGGGTCTCCCATGCATTAACATCTATGTTGCATTTCTTGAGGGAAACCTTCAGGGATTCTTTGAAACAGCTCCCTTGTCCTCCTGTTATTCAAGTGTCTTCCTTGAGTTGGGTGAAGATGATTTGATTTGGCGTTTTGAACACTAATATCTAAGCACGTGGCTGATCCCAGCAGAGTTGGTTTCAGATGATCATGGCCTCAATGCTGATACTATTGCCTCCTTCAAGGACTTTGCTGTTAGCACTCCTGTCCTCCCAGCTGATGCACAGAAACAGTCTCAAACAAATTTGATGGTATTTCTTGAGGTTGCATCAATATGTATTCCAAGTTTTAGACCCGTATAGAAGAGTCAAAAGTATGACTTAGAGAATAGAGTCCCTACAGTGTGGAAACAGGCCATTCAGCCCATCAAGTGTACACTGATCCTCTGAACAGCGTCCTACCCAGACACCCCATCCCAGTGACCCTGTGTTTCCCATGGCTAATACACCTAGCCTGCACATCCCTAGACACTCTGGGCAATTCACCATGGTCAATCCACCTAGTCTGTCCATCTTTGGACTGCGGGAGGAAACCGGAGCACCCGGAGGAAACCCATGCAGACATGGGGAGAATGTGCAAACTCCACACAGACAGTTGCCCGAGGATTGAATTGAACCTGGGTCCCTGGTGCTGTGAGGCAGCAGTGTGAACCACTGAGCCACTGTGCTGCCCAAGTTTATAAAATAACAAGGGGTATAGATAGAGTTAATGGCATTTGTCTTTTCCCTGGGATGGGAAATTTCAAGACTCGGGGGTGCATTTTTGAGGTGAGAGGAAAGAGATTTAAAGAAGACGAGGGGCAAAGTTTTTACACAGAGAATGGTTTGCGTGTGGAATGAACTTCCCGAGAAAGTGGTGGATGCAGGTACAATTATGTTTAAAAGACATTTGGAAAGTACATGAATAGAAAAGATTTGGAGGGATATAGGCCAGGAGCAGTAAGGTGGGACTAGTTTAGTTTGGAATTATGTTCAGCATGGACTGGTTGGATCAAAGAGTCTGTTTCTGTGCTGTATGACTCTATGACTGTGACTATGACTCTGTGACTGCTGTTACATAGGATCTTGGTATCAGCTTAGATGTCATCAAAGGTTCTTATCCTTAGGCATTCTGCTGTGGTCCAGACCAAATCCCCTCAAAATATTCAGAAGATAGTCTAGGCCCTAACGTTTTCTTATTTTAAAGGTAAATGTAAGGTTTTTTTTATTCATTGGATGAGGGCATCGCTGGCTTGGGCAGCATTTATTGCCCATCCCAAAAGGGTTCTATCCTCACTCTGCACCAGTTTGAGGCCAACAGTGCTAGATTTGTAAATTGCCTTGGTGGGACTGGAGAAACCCAGAGTATCATGCTTGTCAGCAAGGAGATACAGCTGCTTAGCTCTCAATCCACCATTATGTCTTGGGTTCCTTAGTTCTTCTTTGAATGTCCATCCTTGCTCTAAGATGAGTTCTCCTCATTGTCTCACTGATGATGTTGTTTTGCCAGGCACAGAGAGATTTCCTCTTTTAGTCAACATGGTCTTGGCATTTCTTGCTGATCCAGTCTTGGTGTTTTATTGTCTTGTAGCCGATGAGATGACAGTTATCTTCAGCTCTTTTCAGATTTCCTCCACTCCATTAAAATAAATTCTTTGGAGATTTTGGTGAAGACATTGTTGGAAGTTTGTTAGTCTGCTTGGATCTTGAGATTTTTTTCTAAATTGTTTTCTTAGACTACTTCTAGTACCATTTGATGGATATAGAAGAACGAATGAGTCTGGTCTGTCCAGCAGTCATCTGCACTAGTCTTCGCTTTAGTAATGAGGACATCATTTGGTTTTGGGATCAAATGATGACACAAGCTATCACATGCCTGTAAATATGATTGTGGATGCCTCCCAGAAGTCTTGAACTTGTTCTTTTGGCTGAACAGTGTGTTGGTGATGTCCACCTAGTGTTCTGTATATTTGGTGAGCAGGAGAATCCTGTTGGAGTTGCAATTTCTGAATCCTCCCTTTCCAATGGTTCCTTTCCAGAGTTGGAAGCCCTTCTAACACTGGCATTAAAGTCTCCAAGAAGGATAATTTTATCTTCCTTAGGGATGTTGATGAGTATAGTATCCAGGATGGAGTAGAAGCGTTCTCTGTCCTTATCTATGGTGACAAGGGTGGGAACATGGGCACTCATGACTGTTGCCTGCTGTTTCTTGGCAAATTGTGGATGGAGTGTCATGATTGTTGATGTCAACAGGAGGCCTGGAAATCAGTTGATGAGTTCACTCTTGGTGGTGAATCCAATTCCATGTATCCCGGGTTGATCCTCGAGGTTTTCCTCTTCAGAAGGTGTAATCACTACCTTCTTCCCTCAGCTGCCCTTTGCCTGCTCTTTGAGATTTCCGCAGGGCAGCAAGATCAATGTTGAAATGCCTGAGTTCATGGGCAACAAAGGCAATGCTTTATTCTGGACAATTATTTTGCTCATTATGTATGAGGGTTCATAAATACAAGGTTCAAAGTCATAGAACATAGAACGTAGAACATTACAGCGCAGTACAGGCCCTTCGGCCCTCGATGTTGCGCCGACCTGTGAAACCTATCTGAAGCCCATCTAACCTAAACTATTCCATTATCATCCATATGTTTATCCAATGACCATTTAAATGCCCTTAAAGTGGGCGAGTCTACTATTTTTGCAGGCAGGGCATTCCACGCCCTTACTACTCTCTGAGTAAAGAACTTACCTCTGACATCTGTCCTATATCTATCACCCCTCAATTTAAAGCTATGTCCCCTCGTGCTAGCCATCACCATCCGAGGAAAAAGGCTCCCACTGTCCACCCTATCTAATCCTCTGATCATCTTGTATGTCTCTATCAAGTCACCTCTTAACCTTCTTCTCTCTAACGAAAACAGCCTCAAAACCCTCAGCCTTTCCTCATAAGACCTTCCCTCCATACCAGGCAACATCCTGGTAAATCTCCTCTGCACCCTTTCCAATGCTTCCACATCCTTCCTATAATGCGGTGACCAGAACTGTACGCAATACTCCAAGTGCGGCCGCACCAGAGTTTTGTACAGCTGCAACATGACCTCATGGCTCCGAAACTCAATCCCTCTACCAATAAAACCTAACATACTGTACGCCTTCTTAACAACGCTATCAACCTGGGTGGCAACTTTCAGTGATCTATGCACATGGATACCGAGATCTTTCTGCTCATCCACACTACCAAGAATCTTACCATTAGCCCAGTACTCTGTATTCCTGTTACTCCTTCCAAAGTGAATCACCTCACACTTTTCTGCATTAAACTCCATTTGCCACCTCTCAGCCCCGCTCTGCAGCTTATCTATGTCCCTCTGTAACCTACAACATCCTTCTGCACTATCCACAACTCCACCGACTTTGGTGTCATCCGCAAATTTACTAACCCATCCTTCTACGCCCTCATCCAGGTCATTTATAAAAATGACAAACAGCAGTGGCCCCAAAACAGATCCTTGAGGTACACCACTAGTAACTGAACTCCAGGATGAACATTTCCCATCAACCACCACCCTCTGTCTTCTTACAGCTAGCCAATTTCTGATCCAAACCGCTAAATCACCCTCAATCCCATGCCTCCGTATTTTCTGCAATAGCCTACCATGGGGAACCTTATCAAACGCTTTACTGAAATCCAAATACACCACATCAACCGATTTACCCTCATACACCTGTTTGGTCACCTTCTCGAAGAACTCAATAAGGTTTGTGAGGCACGACCTACCCTTCACAAAACCGTGTTGACTATCCCTAATCAAATTATTCCTTTCTAGATGATTATAAATCCTATCTCTTATAATCCTTTCCAACACTTTACCCACAACCGAAGTAAGGCTCACTGGTCTATAATTACCAGGGTTGTCTCTACTCCCCTTCTTGAACAAGGGGACAACATTTGCTAGTCTCCAGTCTTCTGGCACTATTCCTGAAGACAATGACGACATAAAGATCAAAGCCAAAGGCTCTGCGATCTCCTCTCTAGCTTCCCAGAGAATCCTAGGATAAATCCCATCCGGCCCAGGGGACTTATCTATTTTCACACCTTCCAGAATTGCTAACACCTCATCCTTATGAACCTCAATCCCGTCTCGTCTAATAGACTGTATCTCAGTATTCTCCTCGACTACATTGTCTTTTTCCTGCGTGAATACTGACGAAAAATATTCATTTAGCAACTCTCCTATCTCTTCGGACTCCACGCACAACTTCCCACTACTTTGTTTTGACTTTGACTTTTTGACTTTGTTTTTCAGACCACAGGTAGATGAGCCCACTGGATTTGCATACAGTTCTGGTCACCACACTAGGTGTATGGATGCTTTGGAGAGGGTACGGAAATGTTTACCAGGATGTTGCCTGGTATGTGGAATTTTAGCTACAAAGAAAGGTTGGATAGATTGCGTTTGTTTCCACTGGAATGCAGGAGGTTGAGGGGATGACCTGTGGAAGTTTATAAGATTGTGAATGGCATGGATAGAGTGGAAAGTTATGATGCTTTTGCCCAGGTTGGAGGGATCAATTACTAGGGGACACAGGGTCAATGTATGGGGTGGGGATTATGTTTAAAAGAGATATGCAAGGCACGTTTTTCACACAAAGGGTGGTGACTGCTTGGAACGCGCTATCAGAGGAGATGCTGGAAGCAGACACAATAGCAGCATTCAAGAAACATCTGGATGAAATCGTGAATAAGAAGGGAATAGAGGGATACAGATCCTGTAAGTGAAGACAGTTTTATTATGGAAGGGCAAAACGTGTCAGCGCAGGCTTGGAAGGCCGAAGGGCCTGTTCCTGTGCTGTATTATTCTTTGTTCTTTGGTTGTGGTCCTAAAGCCAGCTTGGTATTGGAACAGGTTATTTTTAGGTCATTTTTCTAGCTCCTTCCCCATGTGGAGTGAGCAGAGTGGGTCCTGAAGAGGACTGCTCAGCCATGAAGAATGCTGACAAATCATTCTCCTGCCCTATTCCAAGAGCAAAACAACTTGAGTCAAAATCCACTGCGTATGTGCCAGTCTGAAGGTAGGGACTTCCAGATCTCACAATCCCATCACCCCTCGCCAATCATTGCAGACTTGTATATGTTTGTGAGTGTGATCCTGTGTGTGTGTCTGTCTGTCTGTGTGTATGTGCGTGCGTGTGTTTGTGCGCATCTGTGTGTCTGTCTCTGTGTATGCGTGTGTTGTGGGGGGTGCACAATGGTGTTGAATTCCCTAAAAAGTACTATTTAAATATGTTAAAAATTACACCAGGCCACAGAGTGTAATGAACTTCTTGGTCAGGACCTCCAGGGTCCAGTTCCACACCACAAATTGTTGCCCATGGAAGATGAATTCATTACGTTGCCAATAGGCAGGTGATGACAGTGGAAGAGTCACCATTCAGCCATTCTGTTGAAGGCAGTGACAAAGCACTGCAGTATTTTGCCTATAAGCATAGACCAATCCAATGGAAGTCTGTGACCCAACCCCTGGAAAAGAGGATGGGAGAAAGGCAGAGATAACAAGGTGTAGAGCTGGATGAACACAGCAGGCCAAGCAGCATCAGAGGAGCAGGAAGGCTGACATTTCGGGCCTAGACCCTTCTTCAGAAAGGGTCT
>NC_063369.1:20428488-20460971 GCF_021869965.1 Rhincodon typus
CTCTCTCCCTATTTATTTCAGAACCCCCTTTCCCTCCCCCATTTCTGAAGAAGGGTCTAGGCCGGAAACGTCAGCCTTCCTGCTCCTCTGATGCTGATTGGCCTGCTGTGTTCATCCAGTTCTACACCTTGTTATCTCAGGACATGGTAGATTTTGAGTCTCGGGAGGGGTATGTTGATATTCTACAGAATGTCAATATTAAAAAGGAGGAGTGTTGGGTGCTTTGAAAAGCCTTAAGGTGGGCAAGTCCCCTGGACCTGTTTAAGATCTGTTGCAGAATGCTGAGGGAAGCAGGTGAGGAAGTTGCTTGAGAATCGTATGAAACCTTTGTATCCTTTTTCATCACAGGGGAAGTCCCAAAAGACTGAATTCTCCAGCGTTGTTCCTTTGTTTAAGAAGAGCAACAGGATAATCTTAGAAATTACACGTTGGTGAGCCTCATGTCTGTGGTAGGGAAATAATTGGAGAAGTTTCTTAGGGATAGGATTTATGCATATTTAGAAAAATATGGACATTAATGATAGGAATCGTGGCTTTGTGCAGGATTAGGTCGTATCTCACAGACTTGATTAAGTTCTTTTGAGAAAGTGACAGAGACGATTGCTGAGGGCAGGGCAGTAGATGTTGTCTACATGGACTTTGGCAAGGTCTTTGACAAGATCCCTCATGGCAAGCTGATGCAAAAGGTGAAGTCACATTGGACGGATGAGATGGATGCAGAATTGGCTTCTTCATAGAAGACAGAGTGTAGTGGTGGAAGGGTGTTTTTCTGTCTGGAGATCTGTGACCAGTGGTGTTCAATAGAGATCAATGCTGGGACACTTGTTGTTTATAATATTTAAAAATAATTTGGAGGAGAATGTAGGTGGTCTGATTGTAAGTTTGAGGACAGCACAATGATTGAAAGGAGCTGTGGATAGTGAGGAGGATTGTCAGAGGATACAGCAGGGCAGAGAAATGGCAGATGGAGTTTAATCTGGACAAATGTGAGGTGTTGCAATTTTGAAGTTCTAATACAGGAGGGAAGTATACAATAAATGGCACTCTTAGTAGCATCAACATACAGAGGGATCAAGGTGTACAGGTCCACAGTTCCATGCAAGTGGTAACACCAGTAGACCAGGTGATTAAGTAGGCATATGGCATGTTTGTGTTCATCAGGCAGGGCAAACAGTATAAAAGTGGCAAGTCATGTTGCTGCTGTATAGAACTTTAGTTAGACGACATTTGGAATATTGTGCACAGTTCTGGTTGCCACACTCCCAGAAGAATGTGGAGGCATTAGACAGGTTTCAGAAAAGGTTTACCAGGATGTTGCCTGGCTTGGAGGGTATTAGCTTTGAGGGGAGATTGGGCAAACTTGGTTAATTTTCACTTGAATGTCAAAGGATGAGGGGCAACCTGATATAAGTTTACAAAATTGAGAGATATGGATAGAATGGTTAGTCAGAGCCTTTTTCCTTGGGTAGAAATGTTAATTACTGGGGGACATAGATTTAGGGTAAAAGGAGGTAAGTTTAAAGGAGAGGGGAGAGGCAATTTTTTTATGCAGAGGGTAGTCAGTTCCTGGAATGTGCTACCAGAGGAGGTGGTGGAGGTGGATACAATAGCAATGTTTAAGAGGCATCTTGACGGACATATCAATAGGCAGGGAATAGATGAATATGGACTGCATAGAGGCAAAAGGTTTTTAGTTTAGCAAGGCATCATGTGTTGGGGCATGTTTGGTGAGGTGAAGGGCCTGTTCCTATGCTGTACTGTTCTTCGTACAATGCCATCTGTCACCTGAAAACAGTGGTGCTCGGATCCAGCATCATGCACCAGTTGGAGGATGCTCAGGCATATGGTGGAATCCCATCTGCGTCTTGGGCAGAATTTCATATTGGCCCCAGGGTCCTGAACCTCCCTCAGCAGCCTGCAACCCACAACCTGAGTGCCTTATGGGAATGGCCTTTGTGTCCTTCTGCCTGGCGCAGAGGTGCTTTTGTATGGGCTGCACACCATTCACTTTGACCCTTTCATGTGCAGCCAGAGGTCGAGGTGGCTGTAGATTACTGTGAAAGCTTCGGCCTTATTCTTTTCAACTTGTGTGTCAGGCTCTTCCATCATTTAGGATTGGGATATTTGTGGAGCCTCCTCTTCCAGTGAGCCGTTTAATTGTCCATCACCATTCACCATCCAGATGTGGCAGGACTGCAGAGCTTAGATTTGATCTGTTGGTCACTTAGCTCTGTCTATCACTCACTGCTTTTGCTGTTTAGCATGGGCATAGTCCTGTTTGGTGGCTTCTCCAGGCTGACACCTCATTTTCAGATGTGCCTGGTGTTGCTGCAGGCATGCCTTCTTGCACTCTCCATTGAACCAGGGTTGATACCCTGGCTTGGTGGTCATGGTTTGAGTGCTGGATATGCTGCTGTTGATGGCCCACAGTGCCTCATCGATGCCTTGAGTCAGTACATCTGTTTCGAGTCTGTCCCATTTGACACAGTGATAGTGCCACACAAAACAATGTAAGGTATTCTCAATGTGAACAAGAGATTTTGTCTCCACAAGCTGGCGGATTGGTAAAGATTCAGCCCTATTTTACTATGCATTTCCAAGTACTCTGCAATCTCATCTTTAATAATGGACTCAAATCTTACCAACGACCGAGGTCAGACCAACTGACCTATAATTAGAGATAGTAGAAACTGCAGATGCTGGAGAATCTGAGACAACAACGTGTAGAGCTGGATGAACACAGCAGGCCAAGCAGCATCATAGGAGCAGGAAGGCTGACGTTTCGGGCCTAGACCCTTCACCTGTCTTCTGCCTCCCTCCCTTTTTAAACAGGGATGTTACTTTCACCATTTTCCAGTCCTCTGGGACACTTCCTGGATTTAGTGACTCCTGAAAGATCACTTACAAGGCATCCATAATCTTCTCAGTTATTTCCTTCAGAATCCTGGGGCGTAGTCCATCGTTTCGGGTGATTTATCCACCATCAGACCTTTCAGCTTCCTAGCACCTTCTCCTTAATGATGGCCACTACACTCACATCTGCCTCCAACTCTCTTGAAATTCAGTTAGGCTGCTGGAGTCTTCCAGTGTGAAAACTGATGGAAAGTACACATTCAGTTCGTTCGCTATTTCTTACTTCTTCAGCTTCAGTTTCCAGCAGATATTTTCTGCCTGTACTGCTCACAAAACAAGGCTTTTCACTGTACTTAGGTACATGTGACTACAATAAATCAAATCAGTCCAAAACCTCTCTATTATCTTTTATATGTCTGAAAAACTCTTGCAGATTTCTTTTATTTTACTAGCTAGCTTACTTTGGGTGGCACAGTGGCACAGTGGTTAGCCCTGCTGCCTCACAACGCCAGGGACCCAGGTTTGATTCCACCCTTGGGCGACTGTCTGTGTGGAGTTTGCACATTCTCCCCGTGTCTGTGTGGGTTTCCTCCAGGTGCTCCAGTTTCCTCCCACAGTCCAAAGATGTGCAAGTTAGGTGGATTGCCCATGCTAAATTGCCCATAGTGTTCAGGGAGGTGTAGATTAGGTGGGTTATAGGGGGATGGATCTGGGTGGGATGCTCTGAGGTTCGGTGTGGACTTGTTGGGCCGAAGGGCCTGTTTCCACACTGTAGGGATTCTATGATTCTACTGTCATATTTCATCTTCTTACCCCACTTTGTTTTTTTAGTTGTCTGCTGATTTTTAAAGGCTTCCCAATCCTCTAGGTTCCCACAATCTTCACCACATTGTATGTTTTTTTTATTTTGCTTTCACACTGTCCCTGACTTCCCTTGTCAGCCATGGTTGCCTTGTCCCTCTCCCTTATTTTGTTTCTTCTTCCTTGGGATGAATTTCTGCTCTACCTCCATGAATTACCCACAGAAATTCATGCAAGTGCTCTTCCACTGTCTTCCATGCTACGTTCTCCTTTCAATCAACTTTTGCCAGCTCCTTCCTCATATCTTTGTAATTACCTTCACTCAGTTGTAATCCTGTCACATCTGATTCCAGCTTCTCGCTCTCAAACTGCAGGGTGAGTTCTATTATATTGTGGTCACTGGCCCCTAGGGGTTCCATTACTTTATGCTCTCTATTCGAGTCGGCCTCATTATTCATCACCAAATCCAGAACTGCCTGTTCCCTCGTGGGGTCTACCACAAGTCGCTCCAAAGAACCATCTCCTAGACATTCCACAAATTCCTTTCATTGGCGACCAACCGGATTTTCCCAGCGCTCCTGCATATTGAAGTCCCCCATGATTATTGTAATACTGCCTTTCTTACAAGTTTATTTTAATCTCCTGATTTATTTTCTGACAACTGTTCAGGGGCCTGTACATAACTCACGCAGGGTCTTTGCAGTCCCTTAACTCTACCACAAGATTCTACGCCTTCTGAACATACATTATTTCTTGCTATCAATTAAATTTAATTTCTTACGAACAAGGTAAAGTCTGCCCATCTATCTGTCCTTTTAGCAGGACGTGTGTCCTTGGATATTTAGTTCCCAGCCCTGATCCACTGCAGCTACGTTTCTGTGATGCCCACAACATTGTACCTGACAATTTCAATCTGCACTACAAGCTCATTTATGTTGACTGCCCCCTTTCTCATAGTTGTTCGCTATCTGCTATGCCTGAAGTTAGATTCCTGACCCTTTCCATACCCTCTATCCTATTAGCTGTTCAGGAAACTTTAAGAACCTCTCCTGAGACAACACCCCCACCCCCAGCACTTTTAACTAGTTTAAAGTCCTTGTGACCACCCTATTCGGTCTTTTCACTCAGATCCTGGTTCCAAATCGGTTCAGGTGAAGCAATACTGACACAAATGCCCCACAAAATGGAACCTTTCTTTAATCCAGTCCTTTAGCCACACGTTTGCAGAGAACATAGAACAGGCCTTCTCCCCATCATGTCTGCACCGACCATGACACCATTCTAAACTGATTCTGTCTGTCTGCATATGGTCCGTATCTCTCAATTCTCTGCATGTTCACGTTTGTCCAAATATCTCTTAAATGTTGTTCTTGTATCTGCTTCTTCCAACTCCTCTGGCAGCGCATTCCAGGCATCTACCGCCCTCTGTGTAAAAGACTTGCTTTATACATCTCCCTTAAACGATCACCCCTCTCACTTAAATCTATGCCCCCTACCATTTTACATGTCCACCCTGGAAAAAAAATTATTTCTTTCTGAATCTGCTACTATTTAAGACTTCTGATCGAGAATGTATCTATCCCAGCCTTAAATATACACAGGACTCTGCTCCCACAGCAATGAGTTCCAAAAACTCACAATCCTCTTTCCTCCTTTTTTCAGTCTTAAATTGAAGAATAATTGATATTGGAGACTCTCCTGTCAAGGGCATAGAACAAAGAAATGTACAGCACAGGAACGGGCCCTTCCACCCACAATATTGTGCCGAATATAACGCCAAATGAAACTAATTCCTTCTGCCTGCCCTTGGTCCATATCTCTCCATTCCTTGCATATTAATGTGCCTATCTAAAAGTCCCTTAAATGCCCCTATTGTGCCTCCACCACTGCCTCTGGCAGTGAGATCCAGACTCATACCACCCTCTGTGTAAAAAACGTCCCCTCACTTCTCCCAGTCACCTTAAATGCATGCCCCCTAGTATGAGACGTTTCAAGTCTGAGAAAAAGATTCTGACCGTTAACCCTCTCTATGCATCTCATAATTTTATTGACTTCTATCAAGTCTCCCCTCAGCCTGCACCGCTCAAGAGAAAACAACCCGAGTTTTTCTAGCCTCTCCTTATAGCTCATACCCTTGAATCCAGACAGCCTCTCCAAAGCCTAGGCTCTAACATTTTCTTATTTCAAAGGTAGATGTGAGGCGCCGTGTTCCAGATGTGATGCGACTGGTCAAACTATTTGACATTAAGCAAAACACAATTTATATTTAAAATACAAACAAAAGAAAGAGAATTTAGAGTAACTTAACTATTGGAAAACTTAACTGAATAATAGATACAGCAACTATACCTAATTATAATAATACCTTTTCCAATATAGTAACATCCTACAAGCACACTGCTTGGCAAAAAGGCAAATGCAGACACAGATTTTCACATGCAGTTCTCCAATCCAGGAGGAAAAAACATTAGGAGAAAATTCAGAGGAAGGAGCAGCTAGGAGACATTCATTGAATTTCCAACTCTTTTGAGACACCAAAGGCTTCTTATGCTACTGAAAAAACCAAAATCCAGAAATCCTGATCTGTTAGAGCTGGCCACACACATTCAGGCTGTTTAACAAAAAACTCAAGGCCTCCCAAGCTGTTTACTCAAGTGGTCCGGGTAGACTGGTCCGAGACTCTGCTTTACATCCCCTCTTCAAAAGCAAAACAGAATAAAATCTTAAAGTCACAGCATCATCACAGGAATTTGGTGTTAACTTGGATCAGCCATTATCTCACTGAATGGCAACACTGGCTTGAGGGGCTGAATGGCCTTCTCTTGTCCCCATGTTGAGTCGAGAGGTCTGCCCTGAAGTTGCTGTGACTGTTTCTAATCTTGGCAAAGCTCTGAGTCTGTGTGTGTACAATGCTCAGATTTGAAGGTAATTTGTGTAAATGCCTCCCAAACAAGAGAAAATTATCATTCATACAAGGAGTTTCCAGCACACAACGGTTTAATTATAAATATGTCCAAGAGGAAAGGGAACAGGATCAGGAAGAATTTTATTTGCGATTTTGCTTGAAGAATGTCCTCAGAAAGGTGCCAAAAGCTCAATGGAATGTTTTGCAACATTTCCACTTCAGTGTAAGTCCTGAACTATTTCCTGTGCTTCCTATGATTGATCTTCAAGGCAAGGGTGAGTGCTGTTACTGAGGCCAGTTATGATCGAAAGGAAAATGTTTGTGGCCTTCTTTCTGCCAACAGGACACCGCATGCCGTAACCCAATCCCATCGGACAAGGCTATCGTCAGGATCAGCACTGAGCAGCTTCACATTTGTGGAACATACTTCAAAAAGATTGGGAAAACACACCTGGGATTCCACACATAGCTACACTCCTCAGGAAACTGTACAGACAGTTTCTCCTGCACAGGGAGCATGGAGTCATTTTTTCTTCTTGATAAACACTTGTGAAGTGTTCATTGTGTACCTCAACTGTACCCTCTGCATTTATGTCTGGATCTCTTTCTCGGTCCTCAATTGACCCCACTCCTCCTCTTACTGTCTTTTTACAATTGATCTGCTGAGCATTTAACCCAAGCACTGTGAAAACCTGTGTGTAAAATACATGGTTATTTAATCCAAACTCTGTAAATTACAGAGTTTTTTGACCCAAACACTGAGGAAGCAGTGGCATAATCGTAATGTCATGGATTAGTAATCTCGAACTGGAGGGTCAAATGGTCTGGAGACATGGCTTTGAATCCCAGCAAGGCAAATGGTGACATTTAAATTCAACAAAAATATCTACAATTGAATGCGACTCTAATGATGACCATGTAGCCACTGATGATTTCCTTTAGGGAAGTAAATCTGCCATCCTTACCTAGTCTGGTCTACACATAACTCCAGACCCACAGCAATATAATTGATAAAAATCGAAAGAACTGCGGATGCTGTGAATCAGGAACAAAAAAAAATTGCTGGAAAAGCTCAACAGGTCTGGCAGCATTCGTGAAGGAAAAAACAGTTAACGTTTCAGGTCCGGTGACCCTTCACGTCACTCCGCCCACCGCCGACGTCGCTCCGCCCACCACCTCCACAGCCAGCAGCTCCAGAGGAGACCGTAGCACCCAGCCCTACCGAGTCTTCACCATCCCCCCAGACCTCCCCCTTACTGAGGACAAATGGTCAGTCCTCAGTAAAGGGCTCACCTTTGTCCCCCTCCACCCAAACATCAATGAATACCGCTCACGCTCGGATGTTGAACAGTTTTTCCACCGCCTCCACCTTCTTTAACCGTGAGCCTAACCCTCCCCCTACTGACCCCTTCTCCTGCCTTCAACACACCCCCTCCTCCTGGACACTACCCCAAGGCCTCCTACCCTCCCTCGACCTCTTCATCTCCAACTGCCGTCATGCCATCAATCGCCTCAACCTCTCCACCCCTCTCAACCACTCCAACCTCTCCCCCGCAGAACGTGCAGCCCTCTGCTCCCTCCGCTCCAATCCCAACCTCACCGTAAAACAAGGGAGGCGCAGTTGTAGTATGGTGCACTGATCTCTACATCACCGAGGCCAGGCGCCAACTCTCCAACACCTCCTCCTACCGCCCCCTTGATCATGACCCCACCCCTGACCACCAAACCATCATTTCGCAAACCATCCACAACCTCATCACCTCAGGTGACCTCCCACCCACAGCCTCCAACCTCATCGTTCCCCAACCCCACACCACCCGCTTCTATTTCCTTCCCAAAATCCACAAACCTGACTGCCCTGGTTGACCCATTGTCTCCACCTGCTCCTGCCCCACCGAACTTATCTCCACCTATCTTGACTCCATTTTCTCCCCCTTGGTCCAGGATCTCCCTACCTACGTCTGTGACACCACCCATGTCCTCCACCTCCTCCAGAACTTCCAACTCCCTGGTCCCCAACACCTCATCTTTATCATGGATGTCCAGTCCCTATACACCTGCATTCCCCATACAGGTGGCTTAAAGGTCCTCCGCTTCTTCCTGTCCCGCAGGCCCGACCCAGTCTCCCTCCACTGACACCCTCATCCGCTTAGCCGAACTCGTCCTCACCCTCAACAACTTCTCCTTCAATTCCTCCCACTTCCCACAGACAAAGTGGGTGGCCATGGGTACCCACATGAGCCCAAGCTATGACTGCCTCTTTGTAGGATACGTGGAACAATCCGTAGCAACACTGGTCGTAAACCCTACCTCTTCCTCCGTTACATTGATGACTGTATCGGTGCCGCCTCGTGCTCCCACGAGGAGCTCGAACAGTTCATCCACTTCACCAACACCTTCCACCCCAACTTTAAGTTCACTTGGACCTTCTCTGATGCCTCTCTCTCCTTCCTGGACCTCTCTGTTTCCATCTCTGGCAACCACCTGGAAACCGATATTCATTTCAAGCCCACCGTCTCCCACAGCTACCTAGAATACACCTCCTCCCACCCACCTTCCTGAAAAAATGCCATCCCCTATTCCCAATTCCTTCGCCTCCGCCGCATCTGCTCCCAGGCTGAGGCATTCCACTCCCAAACATCTCAAATGTCCTCGGTTATCAAGGACCGCAACATCCCCCCTTCAATGGTCGATAACGCCCTCCACCGTGTCTCCCGCAACTCATCCCTCACACCCCCTTCCTGCAATAACAACCAAAACAGAATCCCCCTCGTCCTCACGTACCACTCCACCAACCTCCGGATCCAACGCATCATCCTCCGACACTTCCGCCATCTGCAATCCGACCCCACCACCAAAGACATTTTTCCCTCCCCAGTCTTATCTGCTTTCCGGAGGGACCACTCTCTCCGTGACTCCCTTATCCGCTCCACACTCCCTTCCAGCCCCACCACACCCGCCACTTTTCCCTGCAACTGCAGGAAGTGCTACACCTGCCCCCACACCTCCTCCCTCACCCCCATTCCAGGCTCCAAGAAGACTTTCCACATCAAGCAGACGTTCACCTGCACATCTGCTAATGTGGTATACTGCATCCGCTGTACCCGTTGTGGCCTCGTCTACATTGGGGAAACCAAGCAGAGGCTTGGGGACCGCTTTGCAGAACACCTACGCTCGGTTCGCACTAAACAACTGCTCCTCCCAGTCGCGAACCATTTCAACTCCCTCTCCCATTCCTCGGACGACATGTCCATCCTGGGCCTCCTGCAGTGCCACAACGATGCTGGCCAAAGGTTGCAGGAACAGCACCTCATATTTCGCTTGGGAACCCTGCAGCCCAATGGTATCAATGTGGACTTCACAAGCTTCAAAATCTCCTCTCCCCCTACCGCATCCTAAAACCCAGCCCAGCTTGTCCCTGCCTCCCTAACCTGTCCTTCCTCCCACCTATCCCCTCCTCCCACCTCAAGCCCCACCCCCATCTTCTACATACTAGCTTCATCCCGCCCCCTTGACCTGTCCATCCTCCCTGGACTGACCTATCACCTCCCTAACTCCCCACCTACATTCACCTTTACTGGCTCGATCCCCGCCTCTTTGACCTGTCTGTCTTCTCTCCATCTATCTTCTCCTGTATCCATCTTCTATCCGCCTCCCCCTCTCTCCCTATTTATTTCAGAACCCCCTTTCCCTCCCCCATTTCTGAAGAAGGGTCTAGGCCCAAAACATCAGCTTTCCTGCTCCTTTGATGCTGCTTGGCCTGCTGTGTTCATCCAGCTCTACACCTTGTTATCTTAGGCTATTTGGCCCCTTGATACTGCTCCACCTTTCAATAAGATTGTGGCTGCAATTTGATTGAAATACAAAGATCCTGAGGAGTACTGACAGGGAGCATATGAAAGAATGGGAGAATCTGGAATTAGCAATCACCGTTTCAAAATAAAGTGTTATCCATTTAAACGTAAATAAGGAAAACTTTTTCCCTCAGAGGGTAAGAATCTTTGGAACTCTACCATAAAGGCAAAGTCTTTGAATATTTCCAAAGGACAATTGGATAGATTCTTGTTAGGGGGGTAAATGTTTTTTTTACTCACTCATGGGACGTGGACATCACTGGCTGGTCAGCATTTATTGCCAATTCCTAGTTATCCATGAGAAAATGGTAATTAGCTGCCTTCTTGAACTGCTGCAGTCTACATGCTGTAGGTTGACCCACAATGACCTTAGAGGGAGGGAGTTCCAGGAGTTTGACCCAATGATACTGAAGGAATGGTGATATATTTCCAAGTCAGTATAGTGAATGGCTTGGAAGCAAACTTGCAGGTGGTGGTGTTCCCATGCGTCTAGTGCTATTGTCCTTCTTGATGGAAGTGGTCGCAGGTTTGGAAGGAGCTATCTAAGGATCTTTGGCGAATTTCTGCAGTGCATCTTATAGATAGTACACACTGCTGCTACTGAACATTGGCAGTGGAGGGAGTGGAGGGCTGCTTTGTCCTGGCAAATCCTACTGCACTCTCCAATGCACCAGGGTTGATCCCTTGGATTGATGGTAATGGTTGAGTGGGGGTTATGCTGGGTCATGGAGTTGCACAATTCTGCTGCTATTGATGGCCCACCGTGCCTCATGGATGCCCAGACTTGAGTTGCTCGATCTCTTCAAAGTCTGAACCATTTAGCACGCTAATAGTTCCATACAACGCAATGGAAGTTATTCTCAATAGGAAGGCGGGACTTTGTCTCCACAAGGACTGTATGGCAGTCACTCTTACCAATACTGTCATTTGTAGCTGGCAGATTGGTAAGGATGAGGTCAAGTATGCTTTTCCTGCTCGTTGGTTCCCTCAATACCTGCTGCAGTCCCAGTCTAAGTGGCTATGATCCTTAGGACCTGACCAGCACGATCAGTAGCGCTGCTGCCGAGCCACTCTTGGTGGTGAACATTGAAATTTCCCACCCAGAGTACATTTTGTGCCTTTTGCAATCTCAGTGTTTCCTCCAAGAGTTGTTCAACATGGTACTGATGCATCAGCCAAAGGAAGACAGTACATGGTAATCAGCAGATTTCCTTGCCCTGTTTAACCTGAAGCCATGAGACCTCATGCGGTCCAGAGTCAATGTTGAGGACTCCAGGGCAACTCCCTCCCGACTGTATACCACTGTGCTGCCAGGTGTGTCCTGCTGGTGGGACAGGACATATCCAGGGATGGTAATGTGGTGTCTGGGACATTGTCTTGTAAGGTACGATTCTGTGAGTATGACTATTGCTCAACTGGTCTGTGAGACAGCTCTCCCAATTTTGGTACTAGCCCTCAGATGTTAGTAAGGAGGTTTTGCAGGGTTGACAGGGCTATTTCTGCCATTGTCTTTTCTGGTACCTTGGTTAATGCTGGGTGGTCCATCCAATTTTGGTTCTATGTTCAGACATTATAGCAATTGATACAACTGAATGGCTTGCTAGACAGTTGAGAGTCAACTACGTTGCTGGTGGTCTAGAGTCACATGCAGGCCAGACGAGGTGACGATGTCAAAAATCCTTCCCTGATGGACATTAGTGAGCCAGATAGGTTATATTGGGGATAGCTAGGATTGTAAATAAATCAGATCAGTTGTAATCTTATTTATCTTATTCATGCATGGGACGTGGACGTTGCTGGCAGTGCCAGCATTTATTGCCCATCCCTAATTTCCCTAGAGAAGGTGGCGGTGAGCCATTTTGAACTGCTGCAGTCCACTGGTCTCTTCTACTCATGGAAACATCTTCTCCACGTCCACTCTATCCAATTCTCTCAGTATTTGTAAGTTTCAATAAGATCCCTATTCATCCTTCTAAACTGCATCAAGTACAGACCCAGAACTCTCAAATGCTCCTCATATGATAAGCCCTTCACCTCTGGAATCATTCTTGTGAACCTCCTCTGGATATCCTCCAACGCCAGCACGTCCTTCCTTACATACAGAGCCCGGAACTGCTCACAACTTTCCAAATGCAGTCTTACAAGCCTTCTACAGCCTTAGCAGTACATCTCTGTTCTTGTATTCTAGCCCTTTTGAAACGAATGCTAACATTGCATTTGCCTTTCTAACTGCCAACTGAACCTGCATGTTAACCTTAAGAGAATCCTGAACTAGTTTTGCCAGAGTCTTTTCCCATTTAGAAAATAGTCTGAACCTCTATTCTCCCTATCAAAGTACGATAACCTCACACTTTCCCACATTGTATTCCATCTACCACTTCTTTATTCATTCTCCCAGACAAAACCTTCTGCAGCCTTCCCAGTTCTTCAACACTACCTGTCACTCCACTTATCTTTCTGTCATCTGCAAACTTAGCAACAGTATCCTTCATTCCTTTTTCCACATCATTAATATTTAATGTGAATATTTGTGGTCCCAACATTAGCCCCTGCAGAACTCCACCTGTCACTAGATGCCATCCTGAAAAAGAACCCTCTATTCCTATATTTGCCAGTCAGCTAATCTTCTATCCATGTCAATAGCTTGCACCTAACACCATGGGCTATTATTTCATTGAGCAGCCTTGTGTGTAACATCTTGTCATAGGCCTTCTGGACATTCAAACATGTGATGTCCACTGGCGCACTTTTGTCTAACTCCCTTGTTATCTCCTCAAAGAACTCCAACAGATTGGTCAGGCATGACCCCTCTTTGACAAAGCTGTGCTGACTCAACCCTATTTTACCACACACTTCCAAGTGCTCCGTGAACTCACCCTTAATAATGGACTCTTACCAACAAGTAAGAGTCCAAGGTCAGGCTAACTGGCCTATAATTTCCTGTCTTCTGCCTCACATTAGCCATATTCCAGTCATCTTGGCCCCTCCCTGACTCCAATGATTTCTGAAAGATCACCATCGATGCCTCCATAATCTTCTCAGCAATCTCCTTCAGAACCCTGCGGTGTAATCCACCCAATCCAGGTGAATTATCCAAGTTCAGACCTTTCAATCTCCCCAGTACCTTCTCCATGGAGATGGCCATTACACTCATCTGTGCCCCGTGGCTTTCTTGGAGTTCTGGTATGTTGCTGGCATCTTCCAGTATGAAAACTGATGCAAAGCACCTATTCAGTCCCTCCACCATATCTTTGTGCCCTGTTAATGCTGCTCCAGCTGCATTTTCCAATGTCCACTCTTGCCTCTCCCTTACTTCTAAAAATCTCTTATATTATTAGCTAGCTTACTCTCATATTTTATCTTCTCCCCCCCTTATTGTTTTTTTAATTGTCCTCTGCTGGTTTTTAAAGGCTTCCCAGTCCTCTGGCTTCCACTAATCTGCGCCACACTGTATGCTTTTTCTTTTGTTTTCATGCTCTCCCTGACTTCCCTACTCAGACATTTTTGCTTCATCCTCCCCTTCATATGTTTCTTCTTCCTTAGGATGAATTTCTCCTGTCCCTCCTAAATTACCCCCAGAAACTGCTGCCATTGCTGCACAGGTAAAGACTTTGTTGCTCCAGGTTGCAGTATTTCTATTACCAGTCGTTTGAATGAGAGAGAGTGGAAACAGTTGATGCTTACCCTGCTCCATTGGTTAAGCCTGGGGTTTGGACTGAGGGGAAAGTAAACAAACAGTAGAAAGAGCTGGAATCCAGAGCTGCAGTGAAGTAGATACTTTAAAGCATTGGTTAGAACTCTTGAAACTAAAATTCCTACACACACAGAGCAAATGCATAGATCCAAATGTCCAACGTGCATGTTGTGGATTCCTGCTTTCTAGTTCTTTACAACTATCTAACCCACACCGAGCCCCTTTCACACTTAGACTGGCCGGGATTATATTTCAGCCAGTTTCTCTGCTTTGGTTGCAGCTCTCAGCTCTCAGGCACTGAGCTGGTGATTAATGATTGGACTAGTCTCGGAGACAGTGCTGACTGAGCAGCAACATCTGCATCTCCTGTTACTCTCATGAAGAGAGCAGCAAATGTCAAAAATGTTTTGGAGCAACTGTCTCCTGGGAGCTAGTGGAGATAATCTTAGGATTCAGCAGAGGTTGGAAACAGTCTCCTTGTATTCCCCATGTCACAGCTTGCAGAACTAATTTTGTGAAACTTAACGCAGACTGGTATTTATGAACGTCAAACACGATCACGAGTCACCATGTACAAATCTATATTTAAATGTTGCCATGTACAAATCAACTTGTTACCCTGGTAATTATTTTCTATCTGTAAGAACTGTATGGTAGAATAAATCAGTTTGTGTTTTGATCACCTGGTGACCTCATGAACTGGGTATTAAATAAATCTCTCATTGTAAGCAGCCCAGTTTAATCCAATTGCATCTTGCCCAGCAGAGTAATAGGTATATGTGTTGACTGTCAATTGTAGAAGAGATGGCTCAGTCAATCCAGATGATCATGAATTCATGTCTGCTGAGTGAAGGTGAGATTTTGCTTGAAGTTAGGAGGGAAATATTGGAAAGCACTTTTATTAAACTGGCCAATTTCAAAATGATTCTGCGTGGTTCTGATGAAATCCAGAAGGAGTGTGAGGACAGAGAGGGGAAGGAGAGTTCACAGGCTCCAGTGGATTCCTGAAACACAATGTATTATGTAAATATACAAAGCCTAGCTTATAAATCATGTGAGTTGGCGAGACTGACATTCCTATAGAAATATGATGTTGCGATAATAATGGAGATGTGGCTCAAAAACACAAGACTGACATTTATACCTCCTCTAAATTCAGCTTTTGTTTTCTCACTTATACCATTATCATCTCGCATGGTCTTGCACCATCATCTATTTTGTTGATGAATCTTTTTGACTATTCCAGTTTATCACACACAATTTCTCCTTACTATCTTTATCTCTCACAAGTTTCCCTGCATCTGTATTTGCTTATAACCAGTTTACAGCTTTCATTTTACCAAGTGCTGACAAAAAGCTGAAGGGTGAACTCTCTTCACCTGCTGGGTGTTTCCAGAATCTTCTGTTTTTATCGAAGGAAACATTAGGACTGGTGACCAAAACATTCTTTAGCAGGTAGTTTTTTTAGGGAATAGGAACGGAAGCAGGGTACAGTGGCAGAGAGGTTTTCAGAAGAAATTTCCACAGCTTGGGTTGTTGGCAGCTTAAGGAACAGCCACCAATGGCAGAAGGATGGAGATCAGGGATGCATTAAGGCCAGAATTGATTCTGCAGGATTGTGGGGCTGGAGGAGGTTACAGGGCAAGACCACAGAGCAATTTAAAAACAATTCTTAAAAACAAGAATTTCAAAGTGGACATATGGCTTAACAAGAAGCTAATGGATCCATAGGTGCTCCATGGACCTCTGAAGACAGCAGGACAGGATGATAAAGTGATTAAAAAGGCGTATGGAATTCTTGATTTTATTAATTAAGGCATAGAATACAGGAGAAGTGGGGTTTCATGGAGCTGTATATGATGTTAGTTAGGCCACAACTGGGATATTCTGTGCAGTTCTGGTCAACAATCTATAGGAAGGATGTGATTCATCAGGATGTTGCCTGGGCTGGAGTGATTCAGCTACAAAAAGGGTCTAGATAGGTTGGGATTGTTTTCCTTAGAACAGAGAAGGCTGAGCAGGGAGATGATTGAGGTGTACAAAGTTCTGAGGGCATGGACAGGGTAGATAAAAGGAAACTTTTCCACTTAGTATAGGAGTCAGTAACCAGGGGTCACAATTTTAAGGTAAGGAGCAGGATATAAGGAACTTTTTTTCCACCCAGAGGATTGTGAGTTTCTAGAACTCACTGCCTGAAAAGATTATAGAGGCAGGAACCATAAGACTTTTAAGAACTCCATGGTGAACACTTGAAATGCCATAGGATACAAGGCTGTGAGCCAAGTGCTGGGATATGGGATTAGACTAGATGAATGTTTGATAACTAGCTCATACATGATGGGCTGAAAAGCCTCTTTCTATGATGTAAAAACGCTGTGACTCTTATGTAAATATGCAAGTGTTGGGGTTTTGAGTGAGTAGAGATTTGATCAAATTAGATTACAGGCAGCAAAATTCTGGATGACCTCAAGTTTGCAACATGGGGAATGTGGGGAGTCAGGTTAGAGAGCACCGGCATAGTTGAGTCCTGTGGTAACAAAGACATGGGTGAGGATTTTAGCAGCTAATCAGCCGAGGCATAGTTAGAAACAGCTAAACGGGTAGGTAATCTGTGTCTCAGCTGGGATATGTGGCCAGACATTGAGCTCAAGATGGAATGTGTTGCCAAGATTGGAACCTGAAGGGTAAGGTCCACCATGGACAACCCCCAGGACCAATGCTTAAATAAAATAATACAAAATTCTAAGTGTATGTTACAGATACTTAAAAACTTGCTCCTGTTCATTAAAAGGGGCAGATTTACTACATTTAATTTACTTCAACCACTTAATCCTTTATAACAAGAATGTTAGAATTCATAGTCCACTTCAAAGAATTTATAATCATGGAGCTACTGATCACACACACTACTCTGACAACAGTGATCTCAATCATGCAGCATTGACTTTGTAATAGTAAACCTCCGACCTATGTCAACAGGCAGAGTGAAACAAAAACAATGATTTTTTAACTACTCCAGACATTTTTACGAAGGTTTAAAGGATGGGAATTTTAATTGCTTTGACACTTGTTAGTTGTCTTAGAAAGGTCCATCTGACAATTTTGATAATTGCTTTTGATGGCCAGTTGTCAGTACCAATAAACTAGACAGTTAATAACTTTATGCTCTTTTTACGTACAGCCATGCCTACTTATAACAATTCAAAAGGGCACCTCACCTCTCCCAAAGTGTCTCAGATCCACATCCAGTACTAACTTATCCTTCCAAAAGCATACCCCAGATCTTCCAAAGAACACTGCAAAATTTAGATTGGCTCCTGCTGGATCTAACCTGCACACACCTTGATTGCCAAAATTGGACGTGAAAGGATTTAATGGGCAATTGCCTCTGCCAGATGTCCATCATAAAACAAGATTCAGCCCCAAAACATAGTAAGTGCCATGTTCGGGAGGCAGTGGGATTCTAGGTTTCAGACACTTCCACCTTTTCCACGCCATCATTGTGAAAATCCAGGCTTTGGCAATGTCTGGCAATATGATCAGGTTCCAGCAATAATCCCTCCTCCTTTGTTTTTGTTTAGTAATTTTCTGTTATTGATGGTCACTGACATGTTTAGCTGATGGATTTTTTTGTAATTCGTTCGCAGGATGAGGATGTCAGCATTTATTGCCCATCCGTAATTGCCCAGAGGGCAGCTAAAAATCAACCACATTGCTGAGGACCAATCATCTAACTTTAGCTGGAATTTATGATATTCCTGACTAAGCAGAGTCCACATTGATACCAATAAAGAAACAATTTATTTATCAGAATTCAGTTGTACATAGACTTGTCACCAGCTTCCAGTTACTCCCTCACATGGGCTCTTGATCTAAAGGCACTTCCTGTTGACAAGTCTTGGTGCCTCAGGATACAGAAAGAATAAAATAATTGGTACCATCCATGTTCTGGAGGTAGGCACAGCCACTGAGAGTTATTCTGGAACAACATCTACTCAGAACAGGATTTATTCTCTTTCTTTTGGTCAGGGAGAATCATTACGCAGCAGTGACAGCAGATCAGGCAATATATTGACTCCTCCCTTTCTGAATGCAAGAGAGATGAAAACATACAGACAACTGCTGTAATCGCAGAAGACTGACTTTTCTGGAATTTTACTTGGGTAGTAATCAGGGACATTAATTAGGCTAGACAGAATGATAGAACTGTTATTCTTCTATCATGTGGTTTGATGATATGCTATGAATTGGAATTCAAGTCAGACTGGTTGAGGAGAAGGAAAAGTCAAGAACTATTTTGAGGCTTAGAATTCAAAGTAACACTATATATCAAACATTGCAACTAAACACAGCGGCATCATTGAAACACAGGAATCATTGAAATCTCAGGCTCTGCCTTTCAGTCGTATTAATTAAAGTTTAATCTATCTTCCTCGTGTGCTCACATCTGTGTGCTTTCTATTTTTCTTTCAAGAGTGCCTCTCTCTCTCTCGCTCTCTCTCACTCCCCCTAGAATGCTGCTTCCAGTGTGACCTAACTCCACCCACACTGTGCTATTTCTAATTAGTGATGCGCATCTCCGTGACATCATTGCAAGGTTGCTCCAGGGTAGGGAATCTCTGGCAGAACAGTTACAGCACAGAAGGAGGCCATTTGGCTCATTATGTCTGTGCCAGGTCTCCCTCCTACTCATGCCATTTTCCTGTCTTTTCCCCATTCGCCTACACATAAAAACCAACTTTTGAAAGCCTTGATTGAATATGCCTCCTTCACCCACTCAGACAGTTGCAGACCCTAACCACTTGCTGTGTGAAAAGAATTTTCCTCCTGTCGCCATTGCTTCTTTTGCAAAGTATTTCAAATCTTTCAAAACTTTTATGGAATTCCAAGATGATGGCGGCAGAGTAGGCAGCAGCTCGGGCCTCGACCTTTCCGTCCAATTCTCTGCTTTTCTCTTTTTTCCCTTTTGTTTTTTACTTTTTATTGTTTGTTTTTACCTACCTTGGCTTGAGAAGAGAGTTGCAGCATCTGATGGTCTGGAGTCAGACAGCCAGCGGTCAGCAGGCCGGTGAGGAACAGAACATACAGCAGTCAGCGGGCCAGAGCACAGCAGGATGGCCAACGGTCAGTAGGTCCCAGTCAAGTGCAGCAGCCAGTGGCCGCAGGGCTGGAGCAGCTGGAGGGTTGGAGATCTGGACATATTGGTCAGCAGACTGGGGACTGGTGCAGTCAGCCTGTCACAGATCTTGAACCCGGCAGTGCGGGAAAGCAAGACGGCCCACAATGTGGAGAGACTGCAGGCTCTAGAAGGACAGTAATATTTATCTTTAACTTTATTTCTTGACCTTCCTAATTTATGCTATGAAGAACTGTCTTGTAGAACTTTTCACTTTTCTCTTTACTTCTATATTTTTGTACCTAATCTATTTTAGTGACTAAGATTTGTACCTAGGTACTTTGTATCTAAAAAGGCGCCTTGTGTGGCGATATTATACACATTTTACTGTAATCTTGTACTTTGTACTTGAGTACACGTGACAATAAACCTAATTCTCATTCCAAATCTGGTCCCTCTCATTCTCGAGCCTTTCACAAGTGGGAAGAGCTTCACTCTATCTATTCTGACCAACGAAGTTGAACACATCATATCTCGGCCTTCTCTTCACCAGGGGAAACAGTCCCAATTTCGCTTATCCATCTTTGTAACTGAAGTTCTTTTTCCCTGGAACCACTCGTGATTTTTTTCTTGAAAGCTACAAAAGAACCTTAAGTGAGATGGTAAAACTGCCAATGAAGTTAAATGTGGAAAACCATAAGGCTATCCCTTTGAATCTGAAGTGGATTGATCAGCTTTATTTTTATTTACCCATGGTCTATCAATGCTCTAATCAGGCCTCTGCTATTCTACCTCCATGCCATCCGATAATATTGAGAGCCCTGATAATCCAGTCAAATATCTATTACCATTTCCAACATGCAGCAAAGCATTCCACTTCTCAGGATTCAATGATGAGTGAAGTCATTGCTTTAAATGAACTCTTTTCTCATTGCATAGCATGAGAGCAGTTTGCAGCACCACAGCTTCACACACCCAGGATTAGGTCACACAGAAACCAGCAGTGTTAGTCAGTTGGGATCTGCCTGTTAATCCACTTCTGAGCAGTTGAATTGCAAACAGAATCAAATCCAGGCAACCTTCATTAATGGTGACGTTGATCCCTATCCCCACTATGTCAATTGCCTGCTTCATTTGCAGCACACATTCTCGGACTCAGTGTGAAATCACTCATGAGCTCTAGCTCACAGGCTAGCCCGTCTATTCCTCACCCTCACACCTGCCTTTTTGATGTCTCAATATGAATGTGGTTTCCACTGGATTCTAGAGGTCTGCTCATTCTTCATTCCCCCCCCCCCCCCCCGAATGTCTGGTATTTCCACCAGGATCACCACACAGTATCCAAACAAGTCTCTCTCATTTGGAAAACCCATTCCCCAGCTACTTTTGTATTGTTCTAACTCTCTCTTAACTTTGTCTGCTCTATGCCCACATTCCCAAGGATAACTGATGTGAAACTTTCAGGGCAGTCTCTGAAAACTCCTGTTTTTCCCACACCCTCCCTCATACACCAGCCCTCAGACCTCACCACAGCCCTAACCTCATAATTCCCCAACCCCGCAACGCCCACTTCTATCTCCTTCCCAAAATCCACAAACCTGACTTCCCTGGTCGACCCATTGTCTCCGCCTGCTCCTGCATTCCCCATGCTGATGGCCTAAAGGCCCTCCGCTTCTTCCTGTCCCGCAGGCCCGACCAGTCTCCCTCCACTGACACCCTCATCTGCTTAGCCGAACTCGTCCTCACCCTCAACAACTTCTCTTTCAATTCCTCCCACTTCCTACAGACAAAGGGGTGACCATGGGTACCCGCATGGGCCCAAGCTATGCCTGCCTCTTTGTAGGATACGTGGAACAATCCCTCTTCCAAAGCTACACTGGCTCTATCCCCCACCTCTTCCGCAATTCCCGCAACTTATCCCTCACACCCCCTACCCACAATAACAACCAAAACAGAATCCCCCTTGTCCTCACGTACCACCTCACCAACCTCCGAATCCAACGCGCTGCGGGGTTGGGGAATTATGAGGTTAGCGGCTGTGGGTGGGAGGTCACCTGAGGTGATGAGGTTGTGCATGGTTTGGGAGATGACGGTTTGGTGCTCAGGGGTGGGGTCATGATCAAGGGGGTGATAGGAGGAGGTGTCAGAGAGCTGGCGTCTGGCCTCGGTGATGTAGAGGTCAGTGCGCCATACTACAACTGCGCCTCCCTTGTCCGTGGGTTTTATGGTGAGGTTGGGATTCGAGCGGAGGGCTGCACGTTCTGCGGGGGAGAGGTTGGAGTGGGTGAGAGGGGTGGAGAGGTTGAGGCGATTGATGTCTCGACGGCAATTAGAGGAGGCCTTGGGGTGGTGTCCAGGAGGAGGGGGTGTGTTGGAGGTGGGAGAAGGGGTCAGTAGGGGGAGGGTTAGGCTCACGGTTGAAGAAGTAAGCGCGGGGGCGGAGGCGGCAGAAAAACTGCTCAATGTCCAACTGTTAAAACGTGAAAGTGCACAAAAGTGCCAAGATAATCTACAGAACTATTTATAAGCCTATTAGTCACATTATGTGCTTTTGGAGGAGCGCCAAACACGGGAGACAGTGAGTGGTCAGTCGAGGAGGAATCAATACAGGCTCCATGTATATCCACTGTGAAGGAACATATAAGGGGACCCTGCTGCCTTTACTCGAAGCTGTAGGCCCCTCAGCCCCCTTCTCTGACACAGAGAAAAGGCGACCATTTGACTTCCATTACCCAGCAGCTACATTTCCAATTTACCTGAGTATTCAGGGACATGGGCCATTCCAATGCATTCCTCAACAATGAGTAAACTGACCCGAGTAAGCACATGTTAATGATAGCAGAGCTCAGGCATGTAGGGGATTTGATCCATCTGACGTCCATCATAATGGAGCTTGGGTCTTGTGAAGATTAGTAAGGCCCAAAAAGACTTCCCACCTAGAGACAGACCACAGTGTCACAGGCACAAAATATAAAACTGATTAACAGAATATCTCTGGACCAAGGAGGATGGTTCCCCTTTCCTACATTGATGACTATCTCCAATGAGAATGCAGAATCACTGGGCCCTAGCATAATGGATCTACCCATATAACCCCAATTCAATTATCACCATTCACTCATCATTTACACACATAGAACAAAGAAAAGGGGGCAGGGCCTGGAATGGATGACAATTTGACAATACACTAATGTAGGGGAGGTGATGGCCTAGAGGCACTATATCTAGACTATTAATCCAGCAACTCAGTTAATGTCTGGGGCACTCAAGTTTGAATTTGAATGTAATATATAAAAACAAATCTGGAATTAAGAATCTACTGATGACCGTGGAACCATTGCAGGTTGTCAGAAAAACGCATCTCATTCACTAATGTCCTTCAGGGAAGGAAATCTGCCATCCTCACCTGGTCTGGCCTACATGTGACTCCAGAAACACAGCAATGTGGTTGACTCTCAACTGCCCACTGAAATGGCCCAGCAAGCCATTCAGTTGTACCAATCGCTACAAAGTCTCAAAGAAATGAAACCCGATAGATCACCTGGCATCGATCTAAGCACCAGAAAAGACAACGGTGGAAGCAGCCTTTTAACCCTGCAAAGTCCTTCTCACTAACATCTGGGGGCTAGTGTCAAAGTTAGGAGAGCTGTCTCACAGACCACTCAAGTAAAAGCCTGACTTATTCATATTCACTGAATTGTACCTGACAGACAATGTAATCCTGCTTATCACCAAGTACCGTCCTCTCTGGCCAATGAATCAATACTCCTCTATGTTGAACAACATTTGGAGGAAGCACAGAGGATGGCAAGGTTGCAAAATGTACTCTGGATAGGAGATTCAACGTCCATTACCAAGAGTGACTCGGCAGCATTACTACTACTGATTGAGCTAGTTAGATTGTAAAGGACATAGATGCTAGGCTGGATCTGCAGCACGTGGTGAGGAAACCAACAAGAGGGAAAAACATACTTAACCTCATCATTACCAAACTTCCAGCTGCAGATGCATCTGTCCATAATAGTATCAGTAAAAGTGACCATTGCACAGTCCTTGTGGAGATGAAGTCCCACCTTCACTTTGAGAATAATAGCACTTTCACCATGCTAAATGGGACAGACTTTGAAGAGATCTAGTAACTCAAGTTTGGTGCCCATGAGGCGCTGTGGGCCATCAACAGCAGCAGAATTGTACTCCAACACAATCTGTAACCTCATGATCTGGCATACCTCAACCAGTAACATCAAGGCAGGGGATCAACCCTGGTTCAATGGAGAGTGTAAGAGGGCATGCTAGGAGCAGCACCAGGCACATCTAAAAATGAGGTATCAGCCTGGTAAAGCTGTCAAACAGGACTATTTTAATGCCAAACAGCATAAGCAACAAGTGATAGACAGAGCTAAACAATTCCACAACCAACGGATCAGATCTAAGCTCTGCAGTCCTGCAACATCCAGTCATGAATGATGGTGGCCAATTAAACAACTCAAAGGATAAGAAAGCTCCATAAATACCCAAGCTTCAATGATTGGAAAGCCCAGCACATCAGTGCAAAAGATAAGACTGAATCATTCGCAGGAATCTTCAGCCAGAAGTGCCAAGTGGATGATCCATTGCAGTCTCCACCAGTAGTCCCCAGCATTACAGATACTAGTCTCAACAGCAAATTCGATTCACTCCATGCTATCAAGAAATGGTTGGAGACACAGGATACTGCAAAGGTTATGGGCCCTGATAACAATCCGGCAATAGTACTAAAGACTTGTGCTCTGGAATTTGCAGCTCCCTAAGCCAGGCACATCCAGTACAGTTACAATACCGGCATTTATCTGACAATGTGGAAAATTGCCCAGGTATTTCCTATATGTAAAAAGCAAGACGAATCCTACCCAGCCAATTACTATCCCATCAGTCCATTCTCGATCATCAGTAGAGTGATGGAAGGTGTCAACAACAGAGCTATTTGGGTTCCACGAGAGCCACTCAGCTCCTGTCCTCAAATATAGTCTTGCTTAAAACATGCACAAAAGATCTAAATTCCAGAGGTGAGGTGAGACTGACAGCCCTTGACATCAAGGCAGTATTCAAACAAGTGTGGCATCGAGGAGCCTGAGCAAAACTGGAATCAATACGTTTTAGGGGCAAATTCTCTGCTGGTTGGAGTCATACCTGGCAAATAGGAAGATGGTTGTTGGAAGTCAATCATCTCAGCTCCAGGACATCTCTACACGAGTTCTTCAGAGTAGTGTCCTAGGCCCAACCATCTTCAGCTGCTTCATTAATGACCTTATGGTGGAAGGAAGGTCAGAAATGGGGATGTTCACCAATGATTGCATAACATTCAGCTCCATTCACGAGTTCTCAGATGCTCTAGCAGTCCATGTTCAAATGCAACAATTCTGGGAATATCCAGGCTTGGGCTGAAAAGTGGCAAGTAACATTCGCACCACACAAATGCCAAGCAATGACCATCCCCAATAAGAGACAATCTAATCACTGCCCACTTGACATTTAATGGTGTTACCATCACTGAATAGCCCACAATCAACATCCTTACGGTTACCATTTACCAGAAACTCAACTCAACTTGCCACATAAACACTGTGGCTATAAGAGCAGGTCAGAAGCTAGGAATACTGCAGTGAATAACTCACCTCCTGACTCCTCAAACCTATTGACAAAACACGAGTAAGGTGTCTGATGGAATACTCATCACTTGCCTGGATAGGTCCAGCTCCAACGCTCGAAGTTTGACACCATCCAAGACAAAGCAGACCATTTGATTGGCACCGTACCCACAAACATCCATTCCCTCCACGACCAATGCTTAGTAGCACTGCGTACCATCATTAGAGGCACTGTAGCAATTCACCAAAGATCTTCAGACAGCACCGTGCAAACCTACAACCACGTTCATCTGGAATGACAAGGGCAGCAGATATATAGGAACACCTACAAGTTCCTCTCCATGCCACTCACCATCCCAACCTGGAAGTTCCTTCAGTATTGTTCAGTCAAAATCAAGGAATTCCCTCCCTAACAGAACTCTGAGTGCACATGTAGCACATGCACTACAGCTTTCAAGAAGTCAGCTCACCATCACCTTCCAAAGGGAAGTTAGAAGAGCCTCTGCCCGAATCCCATGATGAAACTGTTATTTCTATTATGTTATTAGAGTTAGTTAATCTGGAAGACAATGTGATGCCTCCTGCTGGAATTTCTTGGATATTGAAACGTCTTTCCAGACCGGGGGCCATATGCTCCAGACGCCACTTCGTTGAAGGAAGTGAGGAAATGAATCCTACTTTAAGTCCTATTTGCGAAAGAACAATCGTTGACGGTAGAATACAGGACACGGCTTAACAAATGCTTTTGTGAATTCCCTGACTGTGAGATAATCGTCCTGGTTCCCTTCCCACACCTCTTTGTATTCAGACACGTGCTAAAGTAGCTGGAGGAACACGGTGTTCCTAATAAGGCAATATCGTGTTGGTCAGAGCGGAGAGGTTGGGAGGGGGTCCGCAGCAGTCGGGTTCCAGACACAACATTTCCTGCGAGGGAACAGCCCTGCATTTTCGCTCCATTGTATATGAGCCAAATGACTGACATTCCAGACATATTTCTCCATGAATAGAGTTTCTCTTTAATCGCAGCCCGAGGATCTCGTGTTGCAGACTTTCCACAGTTTATTGACTTTGTAACTTCCAGCTCTGCATATTTTGGATATTCTGCAGCCCCGGGAAGTGTTCTAAATTTAAACTCGGCTGGAGGCAAACGTTTGTGTGTGTTTTTCCTTTTTTTTATGAATGGAAGAGCTAAGCTTGTTGTAACCTGCTGGCCCCTGATCGCGAAGGGGCTGCGAGGGGGTCACATTTTGAATGCGAATGTTTGTAATGATTCGGTGAAAGTATAACCAACTAATTATTAGCGAGCTCACTAATGGCCGTGCGTGGCACAAGTGGAAGGTCCGTTTAAACTCTGGATTGCAGAAAGGGTCGGGTTTGGTCAGGTTTCGCCATTGGAAGATACTGTTTATTCTTGAATTTAAATGTAAAGCCCTATCTCCATTATTCAGGAAGCGTGAAGGTCATTTACAATCAAAAACCTCTAAGGGAATAACTGCATGCAATTGCAACACAGATCAACACACGCAGTACAACTGAACCAACATAGTACAACTCTGCCAACACACGCCGTAAACGAAACTGACGCAGTACAACCTTGCCAACACAGGCTAACAAGACCGTACACACAGTGCAACCAGACCAACACAGCTCAAGCAAGTCAAAGCCAGCCAAGATGAACCAACATTCGGACATAGGCGAACAAGGTCCAATGTAGTTAAATACAAATCAAAGTGCACTATAAATAAACACAGGACAATGACAAGGCAAAATTCAGGTGAACATTGCAGGAAGGAGACAAACGGATTAAAACATGTTCCAACAGTATACATCACAGGCAATTGCAGTACAACCCAGAGTCAAATGCAGAGCTATGGTGCACAACAACAGATCTCAAACTGGTTTCATACAGACTTCGTACTGGTTCATACAGATTTTTCACTCGAAGAGACAAATATCTGGAGCAGAGACAATTTACAGACAAATGCAGGATAACATTGTGCATCACAAATAAAAAGACAACAGGGCAGTTACAATTAATTCAGCACAATCTGTACAGTACAGCCAGATAAATATAGAACAAATGTGTCCAAATACCTATACTGATTAACCTGTCCTGAAAAACACACTAACCTAAAAAAAACACACACTAACATGAAAAACACACAGTAACCTGAAAAATGCACCTGAAAAAAACATAGAAGTTTGAAAAACTGATACTAACCTGAAAAGACACACAGTAATCTTTTTATTATTCATTCACAGAATATGGGCATCATTGCTGAACCAGAATTTATTTCCCATTCCTAATTGCTCAGAGAACAATTGCTGTTGGCCTGGAGTCACATGTAGGCCAGACCAGGTAAGGACAGCAGTTTCTTTCCCTAAAGGACATGAGTGAATCAGATGGGCTTTTCCAACAATTGGCAATTGATTCATGGATGTATCCATAGACTCTTAATTACAAGTTTTTTTATTGAATTCAAATTCCGCCATCTACCATGGTGGTTGTGAACCCAGGTCCCTCTAATTCCCAGATTAGCTGGTTCTCTGGAGTAACAGTCCAGTGATAATACCACTAGGCCATCACCTCCCTCTATGGACTTGCACCCCAAAATCCCTTGTATATTAATGCTTCTAAGTGTCCTGCCATATCCTTTCATAATCTTCCTCAATATCCATAACTCCACCAATTTTTGTGTCATCTGCAAATTAATCAGAACACCTACTTTTCATCTAAGTAATTTATATATATTACAAACAACAGAGTTCTTAACACTGAATCATGTTGAACATCACTGATTACAGGCCTCCAATCAGAAGCGTACTCATCCACAACTATTGTCTGTCTCCTATAACCAAGTTAATTTTGTATCTAATTTGCCAATTTATCATGGATCCCAGTCTACCATGAGAAACCTTGTCAAATGCTGTTGTAGAGTAGACAACAACCACTGCCCTACCCTCATCAATCATCTTCATCACTACCTCAAAAAAACTCAAGTTTGTGAGACAAAACTTCCACATGAAGCCATGCTGATTATCCATAATAAGTCCATTCTTTTCCAAATGTGAGTAAATCCTGTCCTTAAGAATCTTCTCCAGTAATTTCTTTCCCACAGATGTAAGGCTCACTGCTCTATAATTTTCTGGATTAACCCTATTGCCCTTCTTGAACAAAGGAACAACATTTGCTACTGTCCAGTCTTCTTGTGGTTAAAGAGGATACAGGGATCTCTGTCAAGACCCCAGTAATCTCCTTCCTTGCCTCCTTCAGTCTCTTCGGATAGATCCCATCAAGCCATGGGAACATATCTGCCTTGATGTTTTCAAGACACCGATACCTCCTACTTCTTAATATCGACATGCTCCAGAATGTCAACACTCCCTAATCCTACCATCATCCATGTCCTTCTCCTTAGTACATATTGATGCAAAGTACTCATTAAGGACCTCACCCACTTCCTCTAGCCCCACGCATAAATTCCCTCCTTTGTCCTTGTGTGAACCTTCCCTTTCCCTAGTAATCCTGCTTCTCCTAATATACGTATAAAATGCCTTGGGATTCTCCTAAATTCTACCTGCCAAAGACATTTCCGTGGCTCCTGCTACCCATCCTGATTCCTTGTATAAATTCTTTTCTGCTTTCTCTATATCCCTCAAGGGCTTTGTTTGATCTCTGTGGCTAAACCTTACAAATGTTTTTATTTATTTTGTAGAATTGTGAATTTTACAGTCCAGGAGGCCATTGGGGTCTTGACAGAGATCTTTGTATTCTCTTTAGCCACAAGTGAGGTCCTAGAAGACTGGGCAATAGCAAATGTTGTTCCATTGTGACTGTACAGGCTCCCAAATGTGCCTTCCAGCTAGTAAATCCTCAGTATCCGCAAATTCGTGACTCACGAATTCGCCTAACTGCAGCAAAACTTAAGTAGCAACAAAATTTAACATACGCAGCAAAACTCACGTGTTCATGATTTTTAACCTGTATTTTTAATGGGCTCCGAAATCTCAAGTTTCATCCTTTGCGGGTTTTCTCAGAAATGGAACGCTCGTAGATATCTCCAGCGCTACCTCCATAGCCCTCTAAATTTATCACTTTCAAACATATATCCAGCTCTGTTTTGAAACATCCTGTGGAATCTGTCTCCACTACATTCCCTGTGAGCACATTGCAACTAAATATTTTGACTAAACTTTCAATATCCCTCATCGTCCAAGGTTTCCAAATCTTGTCATCCTTATCTTTCATCCTCACTAGATCATGCTGATCCTGAACTCTGATCAACAGGTCTTTGAAAGATTCCCATATGTCAGATGTGGCTTTACCCTCACACAACTGCCCCAATCTAATTTCACCAGTTCCTGCCTAATATAGTTGTATTTAGCCTTCTCCAAATTTAGAACTTTCATCTGAAGACCAATCTTATTCTTATAGAGTCATAGAGATATACAGCACAGAAACAGACCCTTCGGTCCAACTTGTCCATGCCAACCAGATATCCTAAATAAGTCTAGTCCCATTTGCCAGCATTTGGCCCATAACCCTGTAAACCCTTCCTATTCATATACCCATCCAGATGCCTCTTAAATGTCGCAATTGTACCAGCCTCCACCGCTTCCTTTGGCAGCTCATTTCATTCCATACACATATCACCCTTGCGTGAAAATGTTGGCCTTAGGTCCCTTTTAAATCTTTCTCCTCTCTCCTTAAACCTATGCTGTCTAGTTTTGGATTCCCCACTCCGGGAAAAGACCTTGTTTTATTTACCCTATCCATAGCCCCCATGATTTAATAAACTTCTATAAGATCACCCTCAGCCTCTGACGCTCCAGGGAAAATAACCCCTGTCTATTCAGCGTCTCCCTATAGCTCAAACCCTCCAACTCTGGCAACACCCTTGTAAATCTTTTCTGAACCTTTTCAAGTTTCACAACTTCCTTCCTATAGCAGGGAGACCAGAACTGCACACAGTATTCCAGTAGTGACCTAACCAATGTCCTGTGCGGCCACAATATGACCTCCCAACTCCTATATTCAATTCACTGACCAATAAAGGCAAGCATACCAAGCGCCTTCTTCACTATCCTATCCACCTGTGAGCCCACTACCAAAACTATCTTAAAACTTGTGTAATTATGATCACTGATCTCAAAATGCTTCTCCATTGAAACTTTGATTATCTGCCCAGACTCATTTCCCAACACAAGGTCTAGTATGGCCCTTTCCTCAGTTGGGACTATCTACATATTGTTTCAAGAAACCCTCCCAGATGCATCTAACAAATTCTGTCCCATGTAAGACTCTGGCAACTGAAGAAGTTATAGTCAATGCTGGGGAAGTTAAAATCACCCACTGCAAGAACCGTGTTGATTTTACATCTTTTTCTGATCTGCCTACATTCTGTTCTTCTATCGCCTACTGGCTCCGGGAGGTAAATTGTATAAAAGTCGTACTAACCTGAAAAAACACACACTGACCTGAAAAACACAGACTGATGTGAAAAACACACACTAATCAGGAAAACACATATTAACCTAAAAACACGCACACTGACCTGAAAAATACTCATTAACCAATAAAAAAGACACTAGCCTGAAAAGCACACATCTATCTGATAAATACACATTAACCTGAAATACTAACCCAATAAACAACTCTGTGAAACACATGCTAGCAATTTCATTGGCAGGACAATGAATCGGCATCCTGCAGTGCTATGGACATCTTTTAAATTTTAATTCCAAAATGGGAGTTTGTTTGGCTCCTTATGTTGACACTGTGCATGTGTGCTATGCACCACTTTAAATCATATGTGTGCAGATTTTGTGTGGGGAGAGGGACAGAAGGCAGGAAGATCAGTACATGGTGGGTGTCTGAGGGAAATCAGGTCTAAGACACAGAGATAAGGAGGAATTTCTTCTCACAGTGAATCTGTGGAATTCTTTGCTGCAGAAGGCTGGGCCATTAAATATTCCAGTTTTTAATCAGTTTGGGAAATAGCAGGACAGTGGAGTTAAGGATTATCAGGTCAGCCATGATCTCATTAAATGGTAGCCATGATGTGGAGGTGCCAGGTGTTGCACTCGGGTGGACAAAGTCAGAAGTCACACGACACCAGGTTATTGCCCAACAGGTTTATTTGAAATCACAAGCTTTCAAAGACTGAGGCAGCAAGTCCAGCCCTGGATGTAACTTGCCCTTACAGTTCCGCATCTTTTGCATTGTTTATCTGGCTGAACCAAGCCCTAAAGGAGTATAACTGAGTGGAAACTATATGCAGGGGGGACCGATTCTGACTCTTGGTCTTACATCACAATAAGGAGCAGACCCTTATTCCTAATGTCTAAAAGATGCCAATCTACTCCTGCATTCAGAAACCTTACAAAATCAAACAACATTCAGATCTAGGGGTTGGTGGGGTTGGGGGGGCTGCAAATTAATGGGATATTTGCCAAAAATAAAGGCCTTGTTCGCAAACCGGGACAGCAACAACAGCAGGTTTATGTAGGATGAGGGAAATGTGCAAAAAGACTGACTGAACTGAAAATGATCCAAGCACACGGTAACATGCTGAGCAGATAAGTCAGCGGTGATGTCAGGGACTGGCCAGCTCAGGAATGTACATTTACACTGGAGCTGACATCACTGGTGGCCAGGGTACATTCTTTGTTCTCATTCCTCAATCATGGAGACTAATGTTTGATTTGTGACCAGTACAGGGGCCAGTAGCTGCAACAACATTGCCTGAACCACAGTCCCAGAATAATGTAAGGAAGCAGAGTCTGCACCATTCTCCCTCCCATTTCTATTGTACAGAGCTGTCTGCATTCATTGTTCTTTATTCCTGTGTTGGGCTCTTTGTTTCAGAATTTATTTAAGAGGAAAATTACCATTTTACTTTGTCTTATGTTGTCCCTTCTGTTACCTCAGCACTGTTATTTTGCATTGCCGCAGTTGTAGCAAACCCTCAGATTTGCTAAAATCTCTCAGTACATGCACTGAACTCTCAATATGTGGGCAGCTGGAAGGTGCCAATCTTTTGGTTTGATTTGATTTGATTTATTTATTGTCATGTGTATCCTTGTTACAAACCACAGTGAAAAGTGTCATATAGTGTTGCCAGTCTCCAACGCCATCTTAAAAATCTGTGGATATTTTCAAATCAACCTGTTCAGAGGTGTTATGACACACCTCTGGAGCAGGTAGGATTTAAACTCGGGCCTCTTGGTGCAGAAGTAGGGTTACTACCACTGTGCCATAAGAGCCTTTAATGCCCCATTGGTGCTCATTCTGGCTTTCAAATCTCAGCCATTGTCCTATCAGTTCATCTCAACCACATCTAGGAAGTGAGGATTGTTGGGGATAGTAGGGACTGCAGATGCTGGAGAATCCGAGACAACAAGGTGCAGGGCTGGATGAACACAGCAGGCCAAGCAGCATCATAGGAGCAGAGAGGCTGACGTTTCGGGCCTAGACCCTTCATCAGAAAAGGGGGAGGGGAAGGGGGTTTTGAAATAAATAGGGAGAGAGTGGGAGGCGGATAGAAGAGGGATAGAGGAGAGGATAGGTGGAGAGGAAACAAACAGGTCGAAGAGGCAGGGATGGAGCCAGGAAAGGTGAGTGTAGGTAGGG
>NC_063369.1:20461071-20462249 GCF_021869965.1 Rhincodon typus
GGTGGGAGGAGGGGATAGGTGGGAGGAAGAACAGGTTAGGGAGGCAGGGACGAGCTGGACTGGTTTTGGGATGCGGTGGGGGGAGGGGAGATTTTGAAACTTGTGAAATCCACATTGATACCATTGGGCTGCAGGGTTCCCAAGCGGAATATGAGTTGCTGTTCCTGCAACCTTCGGGTGGCATCGTTGTGGCACTGCAGGAGGCCCAGGATGGACATGTCGTCTGAGGAATGGGAGGGGGAGTTGAAATGGTTCGCGACTGGGAGGTGCAGTTGTTTGTTGCGAACCGAGCGTAGGTGTTCTGCAAAGCGGTCCCTGAGTCTCCGCTTGGTTTCCCCGATGTAGAGGAAGCCACACCGGGTACAGCGGATGCAGTATACCACATTGGCAGATGTGCAGGTGAACATCTGCTTGATGTGGAAAGTCTTCTTGGGGCCTGGGATGGGGGTGAGGGAGGAGGTATGGGGGCAGGTGTAGCACTTCCTGCGGTTGCAGGGAAAAGTGCCGGGTGTGGTGGAGCTGGAGGGGAGTGTGGAGCGGACAAGGGAGTCACTGAGAGAGTTGTCCCTCCGGAAAGCAGATAAGGGTGGGGAGGGAAAGATGTCTTTGGTGGTGGGGTCGGATTGTTGTTTTTGTTACTTTCAGCGGTGGCGCCTTATGGATGAGACTGGAGGACTCAGTTTAAAAATAAGGGAGTTTCTCATTTAATACAAGGATGAGAAATATTTTCTCTGGAAGGGTTGTGAGTCACTGGAATTCTCTCCCCCAGAGACCAATGGTAGCTGGGTCTTTGAATATTTCTACAGCAGAAATAAATTGATTCTGTTTAACAAAGAAATCAAAGATTCTCAAGAAGAGGTGGGAACGTGGAATTGAAGCATAACTGACCTTGTTGAATGGTGGAGAAGGTTTTAGGAACTCAATAGTCTATTCCTGCTGATATGTTTTTATTTATTTGCTGGTATGCTTATATCACCTCCAGCATTGTGTTGGCTGGAGTCACCAGCAAGAGCAGCAGTTATTCACAGAGTTTGAAGCTTAGCGTGGGATTGTCAAAACATGTACACAGTGTCCAGCACTAAACAAAATCAGTCCACAACTGTTACTGCCTGTGTCTGAGACTGAGGCTCAGCTGACTGTCACTGAGGCTGACTGTGAGTGAGACTGACTGTTACTGA
>NC_063369.1:20462259-20517958 GCF_021869965.1 Rhincodon typus
TGAGTGAGACTGACTGTTACTGAGGCTGACTGTGAGTGAGACTGACTTACTGAGGCTGGTCTGACTGAGTGAGACTGTCACTGAGGCTGAACTTTTTTTATTTCAAAAATATACTTTACTCGTAAAAAATATCTATATATTCACAAAAACAATTCAGTTCTGTATAGTAGCATATCAAGGAACCAAACACACATTGGAGTTTCACCATCCAACAAATAAACTGAAGGCACCTCTTACTGAGGTGCAGGTAAGGTCCAATAACTGAATAGACGCCCCCCGCCCTTTCTGCCCCAAGCTTTAGTACATCCCTCAGCACGTACAGCTGAACTGACTGCCTGAGACTGTGACTAAGGCTGAGGTAACAGAATGAGAGCTGAGTGAGACCAACTGTAGCTGAGGCTAAGCTGACTTTTGACTGAAATTAACAGTTACTGAGGCTGTATCCCCACTTTATGAATGGGCTCCATTCAGCATCGAGAGCGGTTCGGCACCTGCGCACTTGAGTTTCTGAATGGAATGTCTGGGATAGAGACTCGTCTCTGATTAGACAGCCAGGCAGCTAGTTAGCCAATGGGAAAGCTGATACTGCGGGGCGAGTGCAGTATAATTAGGGGGATGAGGTGGAGGCAGAGACAGAGATAAGTACAGAGACAATAGCGCAGCAATCGAGATCAGAACAGAGGGAAAAAGGGCATCACAGCAATACAGAGGTAGAGGGGGAGCAGCACAAAGGTAGAGAGAACACTGACTGAGATACAGAAAATAACACAGAAATAGAATTGCACAGGGACAGATGGAGACAACAGCGCAGAGAGGTAGAAAAATAGCATAGAACGATGATATAACAGTACAGAGACAGGGAGAACAGCAAAAAGAGAACAACAGTGATAGATAAAACAGAGTAGAGGCAGATAGAGCGAAAGAGTTAACAGCAGAGAGACAAAGAGTAGAAGACTCAGGTAGTAGAATTAAAAGCTGGAGGACAGCGAGAGAAAGTGATAGTAATAGAGAGTGTTAGATTAAGGAGCTGAGGTACAGCGGGAGGAAAGAGAAATTCAGAGAAGGCGTGAGAGAGAGAGTGAACAGTAGACAGTGAGCTCCGAGAAGGAAACCCAGGAACCGAGTGCCTCACTCCGCCCTAGGAACTACAGAGATGGAGGGGCTGCTGTTCTTCTCTCTACTCCTGTCCGTGGCTTCAGCTCTGCTGAGCAAAGTAAGCTGCTCCCTATTTTATCTGTCGAAAGTTTGCAGTGTTGAACGTTTTTGCTGGGTGTTGCAGTGGGTTTTGGGACGTACTTAGAACGAAGCTGTCTCTTCAATGTGAAGACTCAGTGTCTGCCCCCCACCCTGTTTTGACTGACCACTTGCTGTTTTTGTGTTTCTAGGTAAGAGTGCAGTGCCCGGGTGAATGCAGCTGTCCCCCGAGCCCAGCCCGCTGTCCTCCCGGGGTCAGCCTGCTCCTAGATGGCTGTGGATGCTGCAAAGTGTGTGCCCAGCAGCTGAACGACGACTGCAGCCTAGCGAGCCCCTGTGACCACTTGAAGGGGTTGGAGTGTAACCAGGGGGCAAAGATGCTAGCAAGAGGAGGCATCTGCAGAGGTTAGTGTGCTTGACTGAGTGCCTGGGGAGGGCAGTGCCCAGAAGGAGTGGGAGCAGTGTCCAGAGAAATAAACAGTGCCTGAGGAGAGTGGGCAGTACCTGGGGAGAGGGGAGGGTGAAACATCTAGGGGAGATGGGAGAGTGCAGTACCTAGGAAAAGAGGAAAGAACAGCATCCAAGGGAAACAGGATGGGATAGTGCCTAGGGGATATGGTGGTTCCATGGGAGGGGACAGTGCCTGGGGAGATATGAGGTGGCAGTGTCCCAGGATTTGGCGGTTACTGAGAGGGGGTAGTACCTGGGGTCACTTTTTCAGGAGGGTGGTGGTTTGTTCTGCTAAATCTGTCTAATATCTAATCTCTAACTAAACCTCTGTTTAGTTGGTTTGAATTGTATATGTAGGTGAATGAACAGGGAAGCACGTGCATCTGAGCAGCTGTGAACAGTGTTGACCTTCTCTTAACAGCAAAGTCTGAGGGCAGAACCTGCGAGTATAACGGGAGGATTTACCAACATGGTGAGGGTTTCCAGCTAAGCTGTAAACACAAGTGCACCTGTATAGATGGAGCAGTGGGCTGCATTCCCCTCTGCCCTCAGGAACTGCCTCTGACTGGGATGAGCTGCCTCAACCCCCGCCTGGTGAAAGTCCCAGGGCAGTGCTGCGAGAAGTTTGTCTGTGATAAGGAGGAATCGAAACATCGTGGAGTGGCATTTCACGACCTGGTTTACCTTGCTGGGATCAGCAGCAACGAACTGGTTCAAAGAAAGCATCACTCTCTGAGGAACCGACCTGGTGAGTTGCTTGAACTGGTTAAACAGTTCACTGCCCTGTCCAGTTACAGAAACACAAGTATCCACAGACCAATTTTAGCCACTACATATGTCAGGATGGTATTTGACTAAACAAGACTAAAATATCATTCGAATACTTTCCATGAAATCGAAACCTTTTCGCAATTCTGTTCCTCTGTGACTTGTCTATTTTAAGAAATCTGTGGTCCTGGTTATGAATGCTATGTTTTGCCTGACCAGATCTTAAAACCACTTATCATTTACTTTTTCAGCTTGGAGAGCCCTGTTTGAAGGATGGAGATTCCCTCAGTACAAGTGCATTGTCCAGACAACCCAGTGGTCTGAATGTTCAAAAACCTGTGGCTTGGGTGTGTCCACCAGGGTCAGCAATGACAACCCTGAGTGCAAGCTGAAGAAAGAGACACGGTTGTGTCAGGTTCGAAGCTGCAGGCAGACCTTCTATCCCAAACTGAAGGTAAATGAAGTTCTACAAGACCATCTGGGAAGTCACTGAGTATTGGGGAAGTACAGTGAAGATGTCTGCTGATGCTGTAACTGCAAAATGTGCACAGAGTGGACATGGTTATCCCTCAGGTCCATCAAACAGCCAATGTTTCAAGAAATTCACTGGATTTATCAACCAGAGTCCCAGACTAATGTTCTATGGACGTGGTTCAAATCCCACCATTGCAGCTGGTGGAATTTAGTTCAATTAATAAAATCTAGAATTGAAAACTAGTCTCAGTGGTGACAGTGAAATTATCATTGATTGTTGTAAAAGCCCACCTAGTTCGCTAATGTCCTTTCAGGAAGGAAATCTGCCATCCTCATCTGGTCTGACCCACACGTGACTCCAGACCTTGAGTTATGTGGTTGAGTCTGAACTGGCCTCAGAATGGCCCTAGCAAGCCACTCAGTTCAAGCGCAGTTAGGATTGGGTAATAAATGTTGACCTTGCCAGCAACTCCTGTATCCGATGAAAGAATAACAAAAAGTATATTTTAAAAAAGATGCCATTTAGCCCCTTAAGCCATCTCCTCCATTGCGTAACACATGGCTAATCTATTGGTGTCGACTCCACTCTCCTATCTGCCTGTCCCCATCCCCAATAATGCTTGATTCCCTTATCAATGTAAAACGTCCACCTCAAGCTTGAATATGTTCAACGATCAAGCCTCCATTGTTTGTTGGAGAAGAGTATGCTAAAGATTAACCCCTCTCAGAGAATAAATTCCACCTCACTCATTATAAATGGGAGACTCCTTATTTTAAAATGTATCCCCAGTTCTCGATTTTCCCCAATGGGAGAAACACCTTCTCAGCAGCTATCCTGTCAAGCTCCATTGAAATGAGATTGCTTCTCATTCTTCACAACTTCAATGAATATGGGCCCAACCTGATCAATCTGTCTTCATAAAACAAATCCCTTTCTTCATCCCAGGAATGTGTTGAGTGAATTTGATAAGAATGTATACAAATGGTTTGGAGAAACTAAATAATTGTCTCTTGTAGATACATCCATGTTTGTTAAGCTAGACAGGGAGCAAAGAACAATGTGTTTTGTTAAACATAAATAGTCTTTAAAACCTAGTAGTTAAGATAATTGACCAAATCAGACTCATTAAACTGTTCCATTACCTCTTTCAGAAAGGGAAGACATGTACCAGAACCCAAAAGGCTATGGAACCAGTTCGTTTTAACTATGCTGGTTGCAAGAGTGTAAAGCAATATCAGCCAAACTCCTGTGGCTTGTGCATAGACCAACGTTGCTGCTCACCACGAAAGACCCGAACAATCCGTGTCCAGTTCTCTTGTGAGGATGGTGAGAGCTTCAGCAAGAATATGATGATGATCCAATCATGTAAATGCAGCTACAACTGTCCACACCTGAACGAGGTGGTCCAGCCATCCTTCAGACTCGACAATGACATCCACAAGTTCTTAGACTAAAAGCTGAACTTTCAACCCTGTCTTCTTGAACTCTGGTGAGAGACTGGGCTGAAGAAGAGGCAGCAGGCCAATCAGATTTGAACATGTGGCCCTCTGTTCTAATTCCAGGACAAGAGACTCCGAGCTGCTCTCCTTATGAAGAAAATATTGTACAAACAAGAATGTACTTCATTATTCTGCAGAATAGGCTTGTAAGACCATAAATTTCTCTGTTCATGCACGTGTAGCACTATTTCCTGCACTAAATGGTGGATGGCGGTTATTCCACTGAAATCTAAGCAGGACCATAGTCTGCTGTAGTGCAACTTTGTTGGCAGGTGATTTTAGTTTTTTAAAACTATTTTTAACTGGACTGTAGTGTCTCATCAGCGAATATTTTGCTTATGCCTTGCAGCAACAGCACTGATCTGAGCCTTTTGGCACTTCCTCTTGGCAGCAACTCTCTGCCTACTTCTGGGACAATCCGTAAGTTTCTCTATATTTCAAATTGCACAAGACATCTTCAGGTATCTTGGAGTTTATGAAGTGGCTTTGTTTCAGAAGCCTGTATCTTATCTGTAGTTTTTGAGCCTTTTGTAGAAATGCTTGAGCATTGTGTGTGTGCACGTTTGTGTGTGTTTCGCTTGTTTTTATTTGTTTGTCCTGTCTGGAATTGAGTTACTGTATCCCATACCATCCAATAGGTGGACTTGTTTGCAGTGAGAAAGTGTGGATCTCAACTGGGACGGGGACAATTTTAAAGGCATATGATGCTGTGAAAGAGGTGCCCGATTATTTTTCAGTTAGAATGAGGCAGCCTCTTGGTTGCAGCAGGTCAGTCTGGAGCTCATTGACGTTTTGGTGAACATCAGGTTCCTCCTGAACTGATCATTTGTAAGAGCTGCTGGCCATTCATTAAGGAGAGCAGTGTTGAAATCTGGAGTGAAAGCAGAGATTTTTGGGCTGAAAGGGAAACTGGCACGATATAGTGTATCTGTGCTTAATCTCTGAACCTGGTCATCTATGTTGATTGATTAAATTGTGTTGTTTTAAACCAACTGCTGTTAAAAGTCCTGGTTATCACTGGCTTTCTGCTGATAAATATACTTGGGCTCAGTGATTTGTGCAAAAGCCAGAACCAAGTAAGGCTCAATACATTGACAACAACCTTAATTCCTCCAACTATTTGTAGGTTTAAAACTTCTGTGATACAGAAAATGGATTAAATTTTTTATGTGAAAATGAAAGGATGACAGTATAAAACCAGCAACTCCCCTGACATGCCCAGTGTAGGTTAAAGTGTCTGCTTCATTGTTTATTGGATGTGGGTAATGTCAGGATTGTAATGTCTGTTTGACACATTCTGCATCCTATAGTTAGTATTGCTCCCTGGCAGCAGTCAGCTGCGAGCAGCAGCAGAACTGCAGTTAATTGAACTTGTGCTTTCATTCCTGTATTGTGTATTTAAGGTACGGCATATTTTTATAAATTGTAATATAGTGGATTTTAAAATGTATTTTGGAAAATTATAAGAATAAAATTTTATTTTATAGAAATCAATGTTTACTATCTGGCCTGATTTACAGCTTTCACTGTCCCATCTTGAAGATGCTGGCATTTTGGTTCCTCCTCTAGATTGACATGTAGTAGCAGCTCTGCAGTAAACATTTTCCATGTGGTATACAGCAACAGGAGGAGGCCATTTAGCTCCTCATAGAAACTAGGAACAAGAGTTCATTCCTTCATGTTTGTTCTGCCATTCTATATGAACATGGATGATCATCTATCTCAATGGCATATTCTATATCTTCCCTGATGCCTTTAAAATCTAAAAATGTATCTCTGTTTTGAACATATTCAGTGATTTGACCTCCACAGTGTTCTGTGGTAGAGAATTCCACAGGTTCACCACCATTTTACTAAAGAACCTTTTCTTTATCTCCATCTTGAATAGTCTATCCTGTATCCTGAGACTGTGTCCCCTGATTCTAGACTCCCCATCCAGGGGAAATGTCCTCTTTGCATCTAGTCTGTCTAGCCCTGTTAGGATTTAATACAGTTTGGTCATATCATATTCCATTTTATTTTTCTAAACTCTAGTGAAAACAGGCCCCGTTGAACCAATCTGTCTTCATAGGACAGTCCTACTTTCCCTGGTATCAGACTGATGAACTTCTATAGCACTCCCTCTGTGGTAGGTGTATCCTTTCTTGGGTACAGTGACCAAAATTACATACAATAGTCCAGATGGTGTCTTACCAGGTCCTTTGTAGAATTGCAGTAAGAGACAGATTCATAGAATCCCTACAGCAGAAGCAGTCCTTTGGACCATCAAGTCCACACCAACCCTCCGAACAGTATCCAACCCAGATCCATTCCCTGCTACCCTATCCTTGTATCCTGCATTTCCAATGGCTAATCCACCAAGCCTTCACATCCCTGGATGCTATGGCCAATCCACTTAACCTGCACTTCTTTGCACTGTGGGAGGAAACTAGAGCACATTGCGGAAACCCACGCAGAAATGGGGAGAATGTGCAAACTCTACACAACTGCCCAAGGTCAAAGTAGAGACCTCGTCACTACTCACCAGGTCCCTGGTGCTGTGAGGCAGTGTTGCTAACATCTGGGTCACTGTGCTATTCCAAATTGCAGCCTGTTTGTGTCATTCTATGGGATCATGGCACTACAAATACCCAGCTATCCCCACATTCCTTAATGTCACAAAAATCATACCAACATGAAGCAACTACTACAGTTACTGGGAATTTGAAATAAAAAGTGAATATTGAAAATGCTCAGCAGGTCAGACAGCATCAATGGAGAGAGTAACAGAATGAATGTTTCAGATTGACCACCTTTCAAAAGGGAGGGAAACAAAAGTAGGTAACTTTGGTCAGTTGGCTTAACATTTTTCATTGGGAAAATGCTAGAGTCTATTATAAAAATGTATTAGCTGATCATTTAGAAATGCATAATATGATCAGCAGTCAGAATAGTTTCATGAAGAAACCATGCCTAACAAATTTATTTGATCTTTTTAAGGAGGTACAGAGCAGGATAGATAAAAGGAAGGCAATAGATGTGATGTATTTGGATTTCCAAAAGCCGTTCAATAAGCCACTGCCCATAAATGATTCTATGATTCTATGATTCTATAAAGCCACATAATAAGTTAAAAGCCCATGACATTGGGTGCAGTCTATGAACATGGATAAAGGATTGGCTAACTAAAAGAAGGCAGTAAGTTTGAATAGGAGGAGCAATTTCAGGATGGCAACCTGTAACTGATGGAGTGCCACAGGGATCAGGGCTGGAGCCACAATGATTTACCATATATTAGTGACTTGGATAAGGAAAGTGAATATATTATCACCAAGTTTACAGGTGACAGAATGTAGGTGGGAGGGTAAAGACCATAATATTTGGAAAAGGAGTAGGCTGTTTGGCTCCTCAAGCATTCAATAGGATCATAGCTGATCTGATACTCCTTACGTCCACTAAATGGTAAGGAAAACACTCTAAATATCTTGTTTTTTTTTTACTTTTTGTATTTTTTAGTGGACTGAAATAAAATAACTACTTTGAAATCTTAGGATTTCAAGGATGACTGCATGTTTTAAAACCAAGGAATTTGATACCTTTTTGTGAACCCTGTTTTTGTAGCTGTGAGTAACAGCAACATGCAGATGAACTGGAGCTGAGTTATCATTTACAAATGAAGCTGATTGACTTGTGGACTAGTGGTCAGTTATCAATGACAAAGATCCTCACCCTGCCATGATTTGTAATTGGTTGTTAGGTGGCTGAACAGCTTAGGTTGCAGGAAACAAAATATTTCCTTCTCAGTTCTCTGCAGTGAGTCACTTTACACCTGATAAAACCAGTTTATTTTTCTTTCAGCATATGCTGCAGTTTATACCTTTGAGTTAGATAAGTCAAAGATCTTTCAGAAGTGAAACAGCCACCCCATGCCTCTTGCAAATCAGTGGAAACATTCAGAAAAAAGCCAAGGAGAAACCTTTGGATCAGCAAGAACCAACTCAACAGATCTTGTGAACAAAGACTATGGATATGTCTTCCCCAGTTTTCTCTCCATTCATTTTTTTCCCCTGTGTTATCTGTCTGTCTGTGAGAAAGGGTGAGTTTATAACGGGTTAAGAGCTTCAATTTTTAGAGTTCAATTAATTTAATAGTTCATCTGTAGCTAGAATGTAATAACCAGTAATAAATAATAAGTCTTGTTCAGTATGGAAACCTGGTGTATACTTTTTACCAAGCTGGGTCTGAAAATATGGACAGAAATTGCTACCCTTGTTGGCTTTTTGTTATTTTTATTTTTTTTAAATCAGTTTTGAACTCCAAGCTGGAAATGACTTGTGTACTTTGGGACAGCTTGTGGTAAAAGGAAAAAAATCAAACAAAACAATCTTTTGTGAGGCAAGACCTGGAGACTAATTGCAGACAGAGCCTTGATTAAAAGGGTTCTAACAGGCACAGTAACCCCAGGAAGCATATTGAGTTTAAACACTTAGCTGAAGTTGGCTATTAAAGAGGGCAGGATGTAGGGATTGGTTTTGGCAAGTTATTTTTTATTTACTTCTGGAATGTGGGCATCACATTTATTGGCCAGCTGGCCAGCATTTATTGCTCGTTCGTGGTTGCCCTTGGAAAGGTGGTTGTGAGCTGACTTCTTGAACAGTTGCAGTCCACATACTGTAGGCCGACCCACAACGGTCAAGGGAGGGAATTCCAGGATTTTGACCTGGCGACAGTGAAGGAACAGCAATATGTTTCTGAGTCAGGATGGAGGGGAACTTGCAGGTGGTGATGTTCCCATAAAGCTGCTGCTCTTGTCATTCTAGATGGAAGTGGTTGTGGGTTTGGAAGGTGCTGTTGAAGGATCTTTGGTGAATTTTTGCAGTGCATCTTGTAGATACTACACACTGCTGCTACTGAGCGTTGGTGGTGGAAGGAGTAGATGTTTGTGGATGTGTTGCCAATCAATCAAGCTGGGTGTCACTGAGCAGGTTATTGCTGAGTAGGTGCTGCTTGATAGCACTGTCGATGGCATCTTCCATCACTTTTAGATTGAGTAGACTGGTGGGGCAGTAGTTGGCCAGGTTGGATTTGTCCTGCTTTTTGTGTGCAGGACATACCTGGGCAATTTTCCACATTGTTAAGTAGATGCCCGTGCTGTAACTATACTGTAAGAACTTGGCTACGGTGCAGCAAGTTCTAGAGCACAAGTCTTCGGGACTATTGATGGAATATTAGGATCTATAGCCTTTGCAGTATCCAGTGTCTCCAACCATTTCTTGCTATCACGTGAAGTGAATCAAATTGGGTGAAGACTGGTATCTGTAATGCTGGGACTACTGGAGGAGTCCATTTGATACTTCTGGCTGAAGATTGCTGTCAACGAGCCTTATATTTTTCACTTATGTGTTGGGCTCTTCCACCATTGAAGATGGGGATATCTGTGGAGTCTTATCCTCGAGCGAGTTGTTTTAATTGCCCACCACCATTCATGACTAGCTGTGGCAGGATTGCAGACCTTAGCTCTGATCTGTTGGATTTGGGATCTCTCAGTTCTGCCTAAAATTGTTGCTTATGCTGTTTGGCGTGCAAGTGGTCCTGTTTGGTGGCTTCACCAGGTTGACAGCACATTTTCAGGTATGCCTGGCAATGCTCTTGGGATGTCCTCCTGCATTCTCCATTAAACTAGAGTTGATCCCTGGCTCCAGTGGAGGATATGTCAGGCCATGGGGTTACAGATTGTTGTGGAGTACAATTCTGCTGCTGTTGATGGCCCACAGTGCCTCATGGATGCCCAGTCTTGAGCTGCTAGACCTGTTTGTAGTCTGTCCCATAAAGGGTTTTCTCAAAATGAAGGCAGGACTTTGTCTCCACAAGGACTGTCCACTGGTCACTCTTACTGATACTGCCATGAACAGATGCATCTGCAGTTGGCAGATTGGTGAGGATGAGGTCAAGTATGTTTTTCCCTCTTGTCGGACCCCTCACCAACTACCACTAGTTCAGCTATGTTTAGGACTCAACCAGCTCAATCAGTAGTGATACTGTTGAGCCACCCTTGGTGGTGGGTGATGACAGCTCCACCCAGAGTACATTTTGTGCCCTTGCTGTCTTCAGCCTTGACAAATAAAGTTAAGGATAATCCAAAGAGATTCTACAAGCACATTAAGAGCAAGATAGCAACTGAAGAAAGTAGACGCGTTAAAGATCAGAGGTCATCTTTGTGTTGAACTTCATGAAATGGGAGAGAAATTAAATGAATGTTTCACATCAGTTTTTACAGTGGAGAAAGAAATGGAGGCTAGAGAACTTAGGGAAACAAAATATTGATGTTTTGAGAACAGTTCACATTACAGAAGAGGAAGTGCTGGAGATCTTACAAAATATAATGGTGGAAAGATCTCCAAGACCTGATCTAGTGTATCACATGAATTTTATAGGAAGTTAAGGAGGAAATTGTGGGGCCCCCAGCAGAAATATTTCTATCATCTATGAATACAGGTGAGGTGTTGAGTGACTGGTTTTGTGAAGTTGGGTAAAATATTTGTGGATTGGGAGGCAGAAAATTAGAAATTGGTGTTTCTAAAATGCTAGGGGCGGGGGAAGAAAGCATTGCATGGAGTCTTTAAAAGATCATGTGCTTTTTCTGTGCTTAAAGATTTAAAGTGGATGTCTGTGAGCAGCATTTTGAAAGTTTGCAAGTACACAGAGAGCACCCAAATTGAAACATTTGTATCAAAAGGCTGTACAGTTAACAGGCCAAGCAGCAGATTTTACCAAGACAACAAGCTTTTGAATTTAGCCAATCAATTTGAACCAGGCACTTAGGTATCAAATCCCAATTAAATTTAAATCTGATGGTTTTGACAACATAGGAACAACCCTATTGTAAGAAATATTTATAATGTCATCAAGGGTATAAAAAAGAGGAAGGTGGACAAAGCCCCAGAGCTGACTGCCATGTGCCAGAGTTAAAAGCCCTCAGCTCTCACGAGAGAATCGCTGGCTCTCACAGCCTCCTCTATATCTTAGGGAAAGCACCATCTAAATAACTATGGTACCCATGGCACAACTAGTTAACATTCCTGACAGAAGAATCAATGGGAAAGGCATTCCTAAGAGAAGAATTGACAGAAAAGACACACAACATTCTGGAAGACACGTAACCTCACTGCAATTTTGAGAAACTAATTTATTATAAGTGGGACTTGTATTTATTGGAACAATGTACCATTAGAATTTTGGTTTATTCAGGAATAGTTCATATTCAGAAGGGGTTTATTTGGTTTGTTAATAGTTTAGTTAATTTGTTTACTGTTAGAATTAGATAACTAAATTGTTACTTGTTGATTTTAAAAGTGTCAGGAATTTATTTTATTCAAACAAGAAGTTGCTGAAAAGCAGGTTACACCAGTTTTCACACCTTTCTTACAGATTACTGGTGAGGTGATCCTCTTTGGGTGTTTTGGCTTTAGTTCTCAGGGTTGGGGGGTAGGGGTCGTCAATCTCGGCTTTATAACACTGGAGAGTGGCAAACGTCATGCCTTTGTTTATGAAGGGATGTAAGAAGCGTGGGAACTATCGACTTGTGAGTCTGACTTTGGTGGTAAGTTGTTGGAAGTGATTCTGAAAGATAGGATTTATATGCATTTGGACGGGTAAGGAATGATTAAGGATAGTCAGCATTTTTTGTGTAAGGAAAAGCATGTCTCAAACTTGATTTGGGTTTTTTGAGGAAGTAACCAAGATTGACAAGGGCAAAGGGTAGACATTGTTTACTTGAACTTTTGTACAGCCTTTTTGACAAGGTTCCACATCAGTACTCCTCCATGTTGAGCAACTCTTGGAGAAAGTAGAATCAGAATCATACAGGAAATAGACCCTTCGGTCCAACCAGGCCTTTTAGAGTAAATATTGAGGACTGCTAGGGCAACTCCCTCCTGACTATACAGCACTGCACCACGACATCTGTTGGGTCTGTCTTGCTAGTCGGACAGGACATATCCAGGAACGAGGATTGTTTTGTTTGGAACATTGTTTGTAAAGTATGATTCTGTGAGTATGACTATATCAGGCCGTTGCTTAGCTAGTCTGAGATAGCTCTCCCAATTTTGGCACTAACCCCCAGATGCAAGAACTTTGCACAGTCAACAGGGCTGTTTCTGTCATTTTTTCAGGTGTCTTGGTCAAAGCCAGGTGGTCCATCAATTCCTAGGTTGAGACTTTGTAGTGATTGATACAACTGATTGGCTTTCTAGGCCATTTCAGAGGGCAGTTGAGAGTCAACCACATTGCTGAGAGTCTGGAGTCACATGAAGGCAGATCAGGTGAGGATGGCAGATTTCCTTCCCTGAAGGACTTTAGTGAACTAGATGAATTTTTCCAATAATTGGTAATTGTTTCATGATCATCAGTATATGAATTCAATAAAGAAAATCTAGAATTAAAGTTCCATTATCTGCCATGGTGGCATTCGAATCCAAGTCCCCAGAACATTACACTATTCATCTAGAAACTCAGCTTATTGCTAGATCATCACCTTCCCACTCCCGGGTATATTTAGGATGGAGAGTAACTTAAGAGGGGAATTTGCAGGTAGTGGAGCTCCCATGAATCTGCTGCCCTTATCCTTCTAGATGGTCGTGGTCATGGGTTCTCTAAGTGCCATCTTAAGGGGCCTCAGTGATTTTCTGAAGTGCATCTTGTACATGCTATACACTGAAACAAGTTTAAGGCTGGGCATTGCTTAATTTGGAGTCGATGTAGCTACACATGGAGGTTTAAGTGACTGCGATGTGCTGCAGATAAGATTCTGGCAGTCAAGTGTAGGCTGATGTCTACAAAGGATGAAAAGTGAAGGTATTTGACAACTGTGACTGAAATCTCAGCTACACAAAGGGAAGGAGTAAGTGGCAAGTGTGTGGACATCAAAGATGACAGGCTCATATTTCCATTGAAAAGCTGGTGGAACTTGCAGGCTGATGTTGGGTGAGCCTTATAGAGAAAATGATACAGAACTGGAGTACAGCCGGAGATTGCCAGTGCGTATGCAATACAGATTCTTCAGATAACTTGTGAGATGCCAGCAAAACACAAAACTTAACATGAAGTTTAGTGTCATGCAGATCACCTGAAACCTCAACTGCCAGATACAATTACACTGCAGATCTTTGTGATGTCAGTGTTGCAGTGAAAACCTCAGTTTGTTTCACATCAGAAGAGTGAATCTAAATGCTTTAACTCTGGGTGCCATTACACTAAACACTCTGCAATACAGAGTGAAGTCAAAATTACTTTGAAACAAATCAAAATACGCACGTCATGGCGTCTTCATTTTAACTTCACTGCTTTACCAGATCTCTCAAAAAGTTATTCTTGTGCTGCCCTACTAATGGCGGTAGGCACAACTACGCATTTGCAGCTGTTACCTGGCTGCCATTTTAAATGATGCCACTTTTTCCTGTATTGGGAACACACCCTGTACACTTATGGTAACACAGCTGTGTGTATCAGTGTATGGCATAAACATCTACTTGACACTCCTCTGCACAGGACATTGAGCTTCATACTGTTACCTAATCGTGAACTTCAAGCCACACTAAAGAATCTAAACCACTCAGGACTCCCAACAGTTCCATAAAGCATCTGCTAATGTTGACCCATGTGCATGCACTGGTCTTTTTTTCAGGTAAAGCACACAGGTCATGTGGATATTTGAAAACAGATTTATTAACCAACAGACCACCTTTAGGTAAAGACAGGCAGGAGAAAGCAATGTACAAACAAATTAAAACAGATCAAATGTTGTATAAAAGCTTCATTTCTTCCACACAAGTTTTATCCATTGAAACACTTAAAAAACATTTCAACAAAAGGAATTTTAAAAGCCATCTTCCCCTCATGTAGGTAAAAGGCATCGCTGATGCCCATCTGGTAACTGCTGTAAATTTCTGTGGAACAGTTTTGTAGCCTCACCACGTGCTGGTTTTATCGGCTTTGTTCAACTATAAGAAAAAAAAATGAACACGTTAAGGATCTACTCTATCAAACAGAGGGGAAAAATCAAAATCATTCTCTGAAAACCACAACTGAATCGAGCAACCTCACCAGCACAGCCCCAATCTGTTAATGTGTTGCTACCTGTTAACTACATTCCCTCAATTAAAAAGTTTGTAAAATGGCAATATACACTTCTATAACTGAAAAATCTCTACAGCTGAAACGTCTATCACAGCTTCATCAGCAATATCACTAAACTCTCCATACTAACCAGCAATGCCAGCACCGGGTGTAAAAGTAGAATCACTATGGGCAGGGATCAGGAATTCAGCTACTGACCAGAGCTGTAACTGGAGCTTATAACAAAGGCAATGTAACAATTGTGGGACACAAATCTTTATACAGATTGGAGAAATCCAACTGCTAACGGTAATCTGAAAGAAAAGTCTGGAGAATTCTTTTGCAACAGATTTTTAGAACACTACATTATGCTGTTAAGGATAAAGCTTTGTTAAATTTAGTATTGTATAACTGTTAATTAATAACCTCTTAGTAAAAGTTATCTATTGCAATTGAATTTCATACTTAAATTTCAAAGCTTATAAACTTCAGCCCAAAAAAAACTTAAAATTTAAGCAAAGCCAATGCCAATTACCTAACTTTGTGGGGAGAGCTGGCTAAGGTCAATTAGGCAGATAGGAAAAAAAAAAATACAGTAGTGGATTCAAAGGAAAATATGTAAAATATTCAAAAAATATAATTGAAGAAACTCAACAAGATACACACACCCATTGCTTACTAGGGAAGTTAAGCATAGCACAAGATTAGAATAGGCTTTATAATAGGGGTACTCTTCCTATCCCTGGGCCAGGTGGTCTGGGTTCAAGTCACTTAACAGGTTGATTTGCAAAGCCTAGTAACCCAGACGATTGGAGTTTTAGAAACCAGTAAAACACTCCCAAAAGGGGAAAAATTAGAATGAGTAAAGTAGCCAGAAGAGTAAGAATGGATAAACTGCTTTTGCAAGTATATGATAAGGACAGTGTGAGGTAAATTTTCCTCAGAGGTAATGTCAGGAGAAATCATCAGGTATCTGTCCTTCACACTGGCAGACAAGAGCACATCAAAAACAGACGGTATCCAAGTAACGTATCAAAATATCCCTGGAAATTAAAAAGGAGACTGGTAAGATAAGGTAGCTAGCCAACTGGATTCAAAATTGGCCTGAAGGTAGAAAACAGGCTGGTGGTAGATGGTTGTTGTTCAGGCTGGAAGTCTGCAAACAGCAGCGAGATGCAAAGATCGATTTGTTTCCCCTGGAGAGTAGGAAGATGAGAGGTGACCTTATAGAGGCTTTGAAATCATGAGAGGCACAGGTAAGGTGAATAGCAAAGGTCTTTTCCCCAGGGGAAGGGGAATCCAAAACTAAAGTGAGGTTGTGTGTGGGGTGGGGGGTGTGTGGTGGTGGTGGTGGTTGATGTAAAAAGGGACCTGGGGGCAACATCTTCCATATGATGCATATATGAAATGAACTGCCAGGGAAAGTGGTACAGGCAAGTTCAATTACAGCATCAAGAGACATTTGGACAGGTACATGAACAGGAAAGGTTTAGAGGTATATAGGGCAAACACAGGCAAATTGGATTTGTTCAGTTTAGGAAACCTGGTTGGCATGGACGAGTTGGACTGAAGAGTCTGTCTCTGCGCTGTATGATTCTATGACTCTTCAATATTACTACTCAGGAAAGGAATAGAGAAGCAGGGAGCCATAGATCTGTCATCAGTAACATGGTGCAATTGATTAAGGAAGCCTACAGCAGGCACTTTGATCAGACAGAGTCAACACATTTAGACATTGGTGACTGAGAAGGTTTCATGACCAATATTTCACACTCAGTCAACACAAAATTAAAATTTGGTCATTATTTTATCATTGTTTTTGAAATCTTGCTGTCTACGTATAGGTTCCTGTTCCCTGTATTACAACAGTGATTGCACTGCTAATCATCGACATTGTCTTGGGGTGCAGACAGACGTTAGAAACAGGCAGGATGGTCCACTCTTCGTTTGAGAGCACATCCCTCAGCATTTTCACCTTTGGAAAGGAAGCAGCTCATAAGACCAAATATTCACTGAAACAAATTAGCCTTGATAAATTGAGAAGTGGAATCAATTTCCTTTAACAAATATTTAAAAACTAATGGTTTTATTCCACTTCTAGCTTTGCCCTCTCTCCATCTCCATCAACAAAAGCCTACTTGATTATTCCATGTCACCATTAGTCATATATCCATGCCTAATGGAACTGCTCTCAATACTATTTCACCTTGTCACCTCCTTAAAGCTCCATCATCAGCTTTCCAATCACCACCTCTCTCTCTCACACACACACTCCCTCCACCACAAACACCACACTCTCTGGAGGAGAGTTTGTTTTGAAATCAAAAATGTCCTGTCACCATGAGAAAACCCAAAGCTTGGTACATACTGTAGGTGGAAATGTCGATTTCATCTGGCAGTTCGGCAACATTGACCTCAAATCGATCCTGAACATCATTTAGTACTTTAGCATCTGTTTCATCAGACACAAAGGTAATTGCCAAACCCTTTGTCCCAAACCTACCAGCACGAGCAACCTATAGGCAGAAAGGACAAAGAAGGCATTATGAATTTATTCTTAAAACTAAAGTAACTTGGTGGGTTTAAACATACATCACCAACTAAGACACAAAGATCTAAACAGCATTCCCTAGTACACACAGGGATTTGCCAGAATAGTGTAATTCTAGTGAAATAGTGAATAGTGAAACACTTCCCAGAATATCAAACTTGTGGACCCTCAAAATAGCACTCCCATATATCCTTGCATTATTAACACTGTCCAGGGATTGCTGACAGCTCCTGTTCAATTTGTAGAGCTGCTGAAAAGTGCAACTATCCAGTGGAGATAACTAGTTTTGATCAGATGTCCTCTCACATCCAGATTCAAATGAATGTTAACCTCCTGCACAAAACATTAACTTTCTCTCGACTCCAAGTCTTTGGACTGAACGGTTTCTTTCTCCACGGATGCTGCAAGCCTGCTGAGACTCGGCATTTTGTTTTATTAACATTCTTTTGCTCTCTCAAACTGAGAAACTTGCAGTTCATATTCCCCTATTTCTGTTAGCCTTTCTAGTATTTAATTTTATGGTAGGACAGAACTTGCTGAAAAACAGTATTTCTGAAAATGGCTGGCAGTTAACTGCCAACCATTAATGGATGCATCACCCATGGCAATACCTCCACCAGAATCCATTTGCTAATCATCACTTTCCTCTAATATAGCATGGGGCGGCACAGTGGCTCAGTGGTTAGCACTGCTGCTTCACAGCACCAGGGACCCGGGTTCGATACCACGCTCAGGCGACTATCTGTGTGGAGTTTCACATGTTTCCTTTGGGTACTCGGGTTTCCTCCCACAGTCCAAAAACAACGTGCAGGCTAGGTGGATTGGCCATGCTAAATTGTCCGTAGTGTTCGGGGTTATGTAGCTTAGGGGGGTTGTAGGGGGATGGGTCTGGGTGGGACCCTCCAAGGGGCGGTGTGGGCTTGTTGGGCCGAAGGGCCTGTTTCCACACTGTAGGGTGATTCAAAGTTAATAGCTCTCCCCACAAAATAATATTCTTGAGCACTGTCCCGGTAAGTGCAAAATGAAAAACAACAACAAATGGCTTTTCATTCAGCAATCTTTAGTATTTGTATTTTCTCATTTGTTGTCTAGGAACAACAGTCAAGTGGGAGAAAGCTGGGGCTGAGTTGAATGGAGTAAGAAAACATATGGGTTTTAGAACCATATGTTATATGTTCTGTAGACATCCAACAAGTTCTAATAGGTTTAAAGTCAGAAATTGGTAATCAACCTAAGTTTTATTGAAGTGAAATCTTACCCTGTGCAGATATGTGTCAGAGTCCTCAGGCATGTCATAGTTGAAAACAATATTTACTCGCTCAATGTCCATACCTCGACCAAACAGGTTTGTTGCTACCAAGATACGTCTCTGAAAATCTTTAAACTGCTGGTAACGAGACAACCTAAGAGAGAAAGGTAGGAAGGGCTAGAAAAATGCCTCTGCAAAAGCACATTGATCTCACAAATATTAAATGAAAACACCACCAGAATCTTGTGTTGGGATCAAGGTAGTTTTGAGAAAACTCCTGTGATACAAACCTTTCTTCCTGTGCCATTCCTCGATGGATAGCGATAGCTGGGAAGTTCTGCTCTACCAGCAGCTGTGCAAGTGCCACACAGCGCTGTACTGACTTCACAAAGATCACCACCTGCAAAGCAGAAGGCACACCAGCATTAAATGTGCATGCAGACTCTGGAGACTGCCGTTCTTCCACTCTTAGTGGTTACTTATCAATCAGATAGCTCCAAAACTAAATTCCTGATTCCATAGGGAGAAATCAAAAGGCAGCATGCTGGTTCAGTGGTTAGCACTGTTATTTCAATGCACCAGGGACCCAGGATCGATTCCACCCTCGGCGACTGTCTGTGTCCAGCCTGCATATTCTCCCAGTGTCTGCGCAGGTTTCCTCTGGGTGCTCCGGATTCCTCCCAGGTTAGGTGAACTGGCCATACTAAATTGCCCATAGTGTCTAGGGTGTGCAGGCTGAGTGGATCAGCCATACGCAATGTTGCATTACAGGGGTGGTATGGGTCTAGGTGGGATAATCTTTGGAGGGTTGGCATGGACTCAATGGGCTGAATGGCCTGCTTTCACACTGTAGGAGTTCTATGAAATAAAAAAAGCAAAATACCATGGATGTTGGAAATCTGAAATAAACACAAAGTGCTGGAGAAACTCAGTTGATCTGGAAGCCTACGTGGAGAGAGAAACATGATTAATGTTTTGAGTCTGGAGCAACTTAAGAGTCACACTGAACTCAGCATGAACTCTGGCAGCATCTGTGGTAAGAGAAACAGAGTTCATCACTGACTCCAATGTGACTTCTCTTCAGTTGAGGAGTTGCTCCAGATGTGAAACATGAAAGATATTTCTTTCTCCACATATGCATTCAGACCCACCGAGTTTCTCCAGCACTGTTTTTAATCACTGCCTCTATTTGGTTGTGGGTGCGGCAGTATGTGTATCATCAGGATGAAAATACACTGAGGCACATCCCATTCTGCTCCAACCACAACAGGGCCTGTCCAGAACAGGGCATGTGCCTTGCACCAACATCTGCAGAGATAGGTGGGGCCTGAGAGTGGGCAGCTGACGTGGACATTATCCATGAAAGCAAATGTCACTGCCCTGATTCTGTTAAAGCACCAACAGTATTTGGAAAGGTACCAATCACACAGTAACCTTGTGGCAAAGCTCTATGCATATCGAGTCAGGGGGCAATAGCTGGTTGGATAGTAACTAAAAGCAGAGCAGAATAATCGTTGCTGTTCAAATGAGGATGGGGAGGGGAGGGGAGGGGAAAGGGAGGTAGAAGGATCAGTGCTGGGTGCACTGGAATTCATAATTTACATTAACAATTTGGGCTTGGATCAACTATCCCAATACCAAATGTTTCAAATACCACCAAGCCTGGGCAGTCAAGGGGCAAAGAATCTTAACAGGAAAATGGTGTAGGAACAACAATGACATACTTTGTTAACAACAAACATCACCTATATTTTGAAAGCAAAAGAATGCAAGGATTCTGGGGATACACAGATGAACTAACTATTTGGAGCATATTTTGTTTTGGATGTTAGTTAAACCAAGATTGAACATTCTTAATATGAATGTGATCGTTTGAGGGGTTCAAAATTGTGTCAGCTGGATTATAGAAATAGTTTCCTCTGGTGGGAGAGCCAGAACAGGTATAACCTTAAAAGTCTGAACGTGTCCACTCAGGGATGATATTAACAAACAGGTTCTCACACGTGGTAATATAAATGTGGAATGCTCTCCCAAAATAACTGTTGTAGCAGAGGTTCATTGACAGTTTTGTGTCAGGTTAGGTATCAATGGGTAGCAAAACAGTAGAATTAATCATAACACAATTATGGAACATCTGCTGCCCTCACACAACTCTGCCCCTTAGTAGTCACCTTGCCAATTCAGAGTTCATACCTCCTGGTCTTGGGTATTCACAAACACAAGCCACAATCTTTAAAAGAATGGAATGCAAACCTGATTGATCAGGAAGGTGGTAATGGTTAAATATTACCTGTACCTCTGCAAAAAGCTCAAAATGCCATCAGATTCTCATTCAATACAGTGTCTCACCTGATTAAACTCCAGGACGTCAAGTAAATCAAATAGCTTGCGATTCTTCTCATTGTCCTTTAGTTTAACATAATATTGCTGCAATCCATGGAGTGTCAGCTTAGTCTCATCATCAACAAACACCTCCATGGGCTAAATGAGAGAGAAAAACCAGAAATATGTGATATTTCATGAACCAACAGCATTTTTTGGGACCATTTACCATTATGGATCACGCTGGAGACCACTCAGTCCACCTGGGAATAAACCTATCACCCACAGTATTTAACTGATTTTGGGTTTAGCCTCAACTGCTCTGCATGGAAACACATTCAGTGAGGTCATTGCTTTTCATGTAAACAACTTCCAGGTGTTAGTCAAGTTTTCATTTCTCTGTCCCTCTGCCCTGAGGAAGGAGCCGAGCTCCAAAAGCTTGCGTTTTCAAATAAACCTGTTGGACCTTGATTTTTGACCTTGTCCACCCCAGTCCAACACCGGCATCTCCACATCACAGCTTATCCTTAGATAATGTGTGAAGTGCACAGTGTCTAGAATATTCTGACTGCTTCACATTCGTGACCAGAACTAACTAGATACTATACTTAAGATGTTAGTTGGCCGAAGTACAGAAGTTTCAGAAGACTTCTGTAAGTGTTTGGGATGCTTACGGAAACAACTCTGTTCAACCGATACTACCCTCAAACATCTGCAAACACTTCATTCATAGAAGTACAAATGGGCATTAGATTTCTCTTTTTGATAGGCGTGAAGCGCAACTACAATTTTACTAGCCAAGTCAGCAGACTCAGAAGTTTATATCTACTTTCATTAAGCAACTAGATGTTTCCAATCGATGACTGACATTCTTTGAACAAATTAAATCAGCGTGAAACTATCCTCACCAGCGCAACACCACAAACTATCTCCAAACATGGGATCAAAACGAACTATTTGGTCAGCAGACAGTGAGAGGCAGGGAGATCCAGCATGGCAAAATTGTGAAATAATTTTGTGGCCATCAGTAAGAGTATGGGCAATTGACTCAAAAACAGAGTTTGATGGCTGCATGTCTCACTGCTCTGCAAATCCACCCTGGTCGGTTGACTAACCAGACGCTGCAAATAGGGGATACACTTTGAGGGATTCAACACTTGACACAAATATAACTGGCTCCACTCTCAAGTACTTATCTACAGCTAATCCTGCAATATGTTGCCAAAAGGTTGACTGTCTATTTCTGTTGTATTCACAGTAGCTGTTGGGGCTTCCAATAACCACGTAACCAACAGATCACCTGGAAATTAGACATGCCCAAGTGCTTCTTAAGGGCCTGAAAAGTTTAACCTGAGCGTTATGGTCACAAGTTACTTTTTTTTAGAAACCAGCATTGTCATATTATCTGGCTTTTCCCCTGCAGAAGTCAACATTAAACAAGAAAGAAATCCTGAAACTTTCCAATGGTTAAATGCCAAAATGCAATAAGTGCATCAGGCTTCAAGCAGATCCAACAACAAACTTTAACCTAAATGACCATCCTTTACCAGATTGAGAAACCACTGTATGGTGAGCACTCAATTGCCTGGATAGCCAGCAGTTAGAGCTGAATTCCTGCATACTTTGAATCACTGAAATCCAGTTCCAGCTAAACCACTCAAACCTGGGCTCTCCAGGGCTAAGAGTCTGCTGGTTATAGATGGTTCAGGTATCCCCCCGACACTTGTTGCAAGTAAACTTCCATGGATGGACTTCCCAACCACCGCGCCGCTTTCCCGCCCCCAGCTTTTAAAAGTTAGCTTAAATTGCATTCCGTCACAAAATAAGTGCAGTATTGTTTGGTACTTGTGGCAGCAGCTAAAGCAATACTTTCTGCACAAAACATAACCACAACTTAGCAACAGACTTCAACCAACTACATGTATACACTACGGAATACAGTCAGTTTAAATGAACACAACACACTTAGTTCAACATCATAGCTCTCAATGGTCTGCTATAATACTAAGGTAATAGATTTGATAAGCAACTTCACGCAATTCAGTTTATGATCAGCTGCTGCACTGCCAGCCCAGAACCAAAAAAACAATTCAACAGTGCTGCAATATTCAGAGGGGCAAGATTTCGCCATGAATCGCAGTGGTCCAGAACAAACAAAGAACAAAGAAAATTACAGCACAGGAACAGGCCCTTCGGCCCTCCAAGCCTGCACCGATCCAGATCCTCTATCTAAACCAGTCGCCTATTTTCCAAGGATCTGTATCCCTCTGCTTCCTGCCCATTCATGTATCTGTCTAGATACATCTTAAATGACCCTATCGTGCCCGCCTCTACCACCTCCGCTGGCAACGCGTTTCAGGCACCCACCACCTTCTGCGTAAAGAACTTTCCACGCATATCTCCCTTAAACCTTTCCCCTCTCACCTTGAAATCGTGACTCCTAGTAATTAAGACCCCACTCTGGGGAAAAGCTTCTTGCTATCCACCCTGTCTATACCTCTCATGATTTTGTAGACCTCAATCAGGTTCCCCCTCAACCTCCGTCTTTCTAATGTAAATAATCCTAATCTACTCAACCTCTCTCCATGGCTAGCGCCCTCCATACCAGGCAACATCCTGGTGAACCTCCTCTTGCACCCTCTCCAAAGCATCCACATCCTTTTGGTAATGTGGCGAACAGAACTGTACGCAGTATTCCAAATGTGGTCAAACCAAAGTCCTATACAACTGTGACATGACCTGCCAACTCTTGTACTCAATACCCCGTCCGACAAATGAAAGCACGCCGTATGCCTTCTTGACCACTCTATCGACCTGCGTTGCCACCTTCAGGGTACAATGGACCTGAACACCCAGATCTCTCTGTGCATCAAATTTCCCCAGGGCTTTTCCATTTACCGTATAGTTCGCTCTTGAATTGGATCTTCCAAAATGCATCACCTCGCTTTTGCCCGGGTTGAACTCCATCTGCCATTTCTCCGCCCAACTCTCTGCTGCATTCTCCGACAGTCCCCTTCACTATCTGCTACTCCACCAATCTTAGTGTCATCTGCAAACTTGCTAATCAGACCATCTATACCTTCCTCCATATCATTTATGTATATTACAAACAACAGTGGTCCCAACACGGATCCCTGTGGAACCCCACTGGTCACAGTTCTCCATTTTGAGAAACTCCCTTCCACTACAACTCTCTGTCTCCTGTTGCCCAGCCAGTTCTCTATCCACCTAGCTAGTACACCCTGGACCCCATGCGACTTCACTTTCTCCATCAGCCTACCATGGGGAACCTTATCAAACGCCTTACTGAAGTCCACGTATATGACATCTACAGCCCTTCCCTCATCTATCAACTTTGTCACTTCTTCAAAGAATTCTATCAAGTTGGTAAGACATGACCTTCCCTGCACAAAACCATGCTGCCTATCACCAATAAGCCCATTTTCTTCCAAATGTAAATAGATCCTATCCCTCAGTATCTTCTCCAGCAGCTTCCCCACCACTGACATCAGGCTCATGGGTCTATAATTTCCTGGATTATCCTTACTACCCTTCTTAAACAAGGGGACAACATTAGCAATTCTCCAGTCCTCCGGGACCTCACCCGTGCTCAAGGATGCTGCAAAGATACCTGTAAAGGCCCCAGCTATTTCCTCTCTCGCTTCCCTCAGCAACCTGGGATAGATCCCACCCGGACCTGGGGATTTATCCACCCTAATGCCTTTTAGAATACCCAACACGTGCCCCCTTCCTTATGCCGACTTGACCTAGAGTAATCAAACATCTATCCCTAACCTCAACATCCGTCATGTCCGTCTCCTCAGTGAATACCGACGCAAAGTACTCATTAAGAATCTCACTCATTTTCTCTAACTCCTCGCATAACTTCCCTCCTTTGTCCTTGAGTGGGCCAACCCTTTCTCTAGTTACCCTCTTGCTCCTTATGTATGAATAAAACGCTTTGGGATTTTCCTTAACCCTGTTTGCTAAAGATATTTCATGACCCCTTTTAGCCCTCTTAATTCCTCGTTTCAGATTGGTCCTACTTTCCCCACATTCTTCCAAAGTTTCGTCTGTTTTCAGTCACCTAGACCTTATGTATGCTTCCTTTTTCCTCTTTGCTAGTCTCACAATTTCACCTGTCATCCATGGTTCCCTAATCTTGCCCTTTCTATCCCTCATTTTCACAGAGACATGTCCGTCCTGCACTCTAATCAATCTCTCTTTAAAAGCCTCCCACATATCAAATGTGGATTTACCCTCAAACAACTGCTCCCAATCCACATTCCCCAGCTCCTGTCGAATTTTGCTATAGTTGGCCTTCCCCCAATTCAGCACTCTTCCTTTAGGACCACTCTCATCTTTGTCCATCAGTATTCTAAAACTTACGGAACTGTGATCATTATTCCCAAAGTAATCCCCTATTGAAACTTCAACCACCTGGCCAGGCTCATTCCCCAACACCAGGTCCAGTATGGCCCCTTCCCGAGTTAGACTATTTACATACTGCTCTAGAAAACCCTCCTGGATGCTCCTTACAAATTCTGCTCCATCTAAACCCCTAACACTAAGTGAATTCCAGTCAATGTTGGGAAAATTAAAACCTCCCATCACCACCACCCTGTTGCTCCTACATCTTTCCATAATCTGTCTACATATTTGTGCCTCTATCTCACACTCACTGTTGGGAGGCCTGTAGTACAGCCCCAACATTGTTACCGCACCCTTCCTATTTCTGAGCTCTGCCCATATTGCCTCACTGCTCGAGTTCTCCATAGTGCCCTCCTTCAGCACAGCTGTGATATCCTCTTTGACCAATAATGCAATTCCTCCACCCCTTTTAACTCTCTCTCTATCCCGCCTGAAGCATCTATATCCTGGGAGACTTAGTTGCCAATCTTGCCCTTCCCTCAACCAAGTCTCAGTAATAGCAATAACATCATACTCCCAGGTACTAATCCAAGCCCTAAGTTCATCTGCCTTACCTATTACACTTCTCGCGTTAAAACAAATGCACCTCAGACGACCTGTCCCTCTGCGTTCATCAACAGAAATATTCAGGCTCACACAAAGAACAGCTACCTGAGTGAGATGCAAGAGCAAATATACCAAAGAATTGGATCTCAGAAGCAAGTACCAGCACACTCAGCTAAGACCAGAATGGGCACCATAGTAACTGGTCACAAAGTTATGACACAAAATTCAAATACAAAGAACAGTGAAGATTATAACAAGTTGCAGAAGGAGCAGATAGGTTGGTAAAATTGTCAAAAACATGGAAATTTAACCAAAGGTGAGGGAATACATTTGCAGTGAGAAGAAAGGCAACAGGAATCAGCAAGAATTTGAAACGGAAAAGAGAAAGAAATACATACAGAAATCTTATAAAAAGCCTTTAGTACAGAGTTGGGGATATTATGGTAACACGTTATAAAGTTACAGCCAGGCCACAATTGGAGTACTGCTTCTAATGCTGGGCACCACAGTGACAGTTTATTTTCCTAAATGCATTCTTGGTATGTGGGCATTACTGTCAACACTACCAAGGCCTCTGAAGTGGTATAGAGATTTACTCGAATTATACCAGAGATGAGGGCTTAACTCTAGTAAAATCTAAAGGATCAGGGACTGCTCTTCTTTAAAGCACAGAACATTAGGTTGAATGTGCAATAAAAAGTGAACAGTTTTTAAAGATCAAATAAGGAGAAACTTACTTGAATTGTGCAAGGACACAAATTTACATGAATTGGCAAAACAGCCAGAGGCATCATGAGGAGAATAGCAAGTTCTCATGATCTGGAAGGCTAATGCTAGCAGACTTTCAGAAGGAGTGAAACAGTAAGGATATGGGACTAACTGGGTTGTTCTATCACAAACTGTGACAGGCACATTGGAGCGAGAGGTCTTCTTCTGTGCTGTATCATTTTACTACTGGACACTGTATGCACCACTAGACCCTCTGAGCAAATTCTCTCAAGACTAAAGACAGCACAGTCCACCACAGTCACAAGTAACCCAAGGAAAGCTGACCCTTTTCTAGGCACAGTAATGGTTAAGTTCCTGGACTGATAATCCAAAGACCTGGGCTTGAATAGAATGAGCATTCAAACCCCACTATAATGGCTTTAGAATGAGTCAATTTTTTCCACCTAAAATCTAGACTATTCTTTAAAACTATCCATCAATAGAAATAACAGTAAAGCTGATAGACTGCTGTTAGAAACTCAATAGATGAGTTAATGTCCTGCATATTAAGCCTGGCCTACACATAACTCTGATTTCACACCAATATACTCTTAACTATCTTGACTCTTAACTGCTCCAAGTAGTTTAATTTGGCTGCAAACATATTTGGGAACCAGAATTGGGCAATAAATGCTGCCTTACCACAGAACTAATTAAAATGAAATTACTTTGCTAGCAAAATATCTCGAATCCTGATTGACTGATCCACAAGTACCAAACAAACTGAGATTCAGCTCACGGAAAATCATCTACACAAAGTTCAAACTCCCATACCGTAAATACCACGCACATTCACAAAAACCACAACTGCAATGCATTGCCCATGGGCAGCCTGCCAAACAGCCATTTCTGGCTCTCAGCAGCATTGAGCCACTCTGTGGTTTAAAAATGCTTGCCATTGGTTGCAGGGAGTCTGCCAATAGCCAACCGTCACCTTGTTTAGTCTGCTGCATACAAACCATTCCTCATTAAGAAATGGAACTTTGTGAAGCTGGATTGAAGATGGAGTCCTCTCGCAGCCATCCTTGACCGTTGCAGGTCTCAAGGTCAGCAGCAAAGTGTGAACCAGTCCATTGGATAGATAACATGATTAACCGCAAGTGCTTACTGCTTGCGTTGGCCACCGCTTGCACCCTAGCGATATGGGGATATCTTCTTCCATTCGACGACAGCAGGGATCACCTCTGAAGGTACTAACACTACATCTCTCTTCAGAGTATATATTAAAACCAGGAATTGACAAATTCTTTAATTGCTTCACCCTGAACATGCTGGTCTTCTGGAGATCGCTGATAATCGGACACTGTGCTAAGGCACTAAACTAGATAATTCTTCACGAATCTTCTGGAAAATGTAGCTTGGAGCTGACCGAGTACAGTGGGAGGGAGGGGCTGTGATATAACGCTCAATTCTGAGTTAGACCACATTTTAGGGAACGCAACAGAGAGCTAAATGCAGATCTTTATCAGAAGTGGGCTAGTATGATGGCCTCAACTGCCTACGCCCGAAACCGTTGATCTTCCGGAAAACGCAACTAACTGTTTTAGAAAGTTGTGGGAGGTCTGACTTTACCATAGCTCTGCCGGTTGTTTCTGAACATAACTGTGCTAATTATTAATCCTGACCCAAATAGGATCAAGTCTACTGCAAGATCATGCTTCTGATCTGATCTATCATTAGCATCTCTAGAGCTGGGATTGGGTAAAAGTTGTCACTACCTATGATTCTGTGGTCTAAACTGCACTATCCACAGCTAGCTGGTGAAAACTGAATCTTGCAAAGGTTACAACTGTGTGGTGATGAGCTTCAAGAGGAGCAGCGTGCCGTTCCATTCCATTCCAGACTGGGGTTTGCTCGACTCTTAGGAATGCAAGCACCCTTGATGGTGGCTCATCAAAAACTCGTGGGGTAGTGGTAAGAAAGATGAATAATTACATCCTGCATAAACTTGCGACAGACGGGACGGATCTCCTTGCTTAGGGTGGCGCTGAACATCATAACCTGCTTTTCATGAGGAGTCAAACGGAAAATATCCTGGACATCCCTGCGCATATCTGCAAAGAAATCAAAACAAAAGGTGTCAGTACCAGCTACTGGGTCTGCCAGCATGCAGTACACCAAAGTAATGTCAGTGATTTTTCAGCCAGTCCAGATATTAATGCTGAAGTTCCTTACACATTATTCCACATAAACTTGCAAGTTAATGTCTGAATGAGTTGAACAAGGCTCTACGAAATTCTACAGGGCAGATGTTTCAGGGTTTCTGGTGGTCAAAGAACCAGGCTGCAATGTCTTCACTTGAGTGGTCACCTGCCAACGTGGGCCTGCCCAAGACTGGGAACAGAACTCAATATCTGTTGTCATACTGCTAGCTTTCTTTCTGGTCATTCAATTCAATCAAGGTCAGTCTGTATCATAACTCCATTTACCTGCATTATTCCTATATTCCTTAATATCCTTGTTGAATTTATTTTCTTCAGTTGTCAATCTTATAACTGGGAGTGCTAGAAATGGGGCGGCGGGGGGCGGTGGTGGTTAATGTGGAAGAGATGTTATTTTAGATTTCAATTATGACCCGTGTGTGAAACGCTGACATACTGAAGATCAGAGGGGCCTTAGTGGACATATTCACAGATCCCTTAGGATATTAGGGCAGGTAGATAAAGTGGTTAAAACCACTTATTTACTTACGGTTTTCAGCTGAGGCACATATGACGACAGCTGTGAAGCTATTCCGGAACCGTATAAAACACCGTCTAGGCCACAACTGGAATACTCAATGGAGTTCCGGTAACCACATCACAGGAAGGAAATGCTTCTACGGGAAAGGGTGCAAGGGAGACTTATCTGGGACAGAGAGCCCGAGTTTTGATGAAAGGTTGAATATACTGGGTCATTTTCCTTGGAGCAACGAAGGTTGAAGCAGACCTGACAGAGGTGGGTAAGTTTATGGGGGGAATAGCTAAGGTTGACAGGAAGACAATTTTTTCATTTGGACTGGATTTAATAACCAGGGGCACAGGTCTTTGGTAAGCGGTAGAGGCCAAAAGGAATTTTGAGAAAAATTGCTTTCACCTGCAGTGTTGTGGGAGTCTGGAACTTCCTGGCTGAAAAGCTGGAAAATGGGAGGAGTGTAGTTAGTTTTTGGTGACTGACGTGGACACAATGGACCAAACGGTGCCCCTTCTGTGCTGTAAATGTCTAAGATATCTCCCTTGATGCACTAATTTTAAGGTTCTGGTCCCTTCTATTGAACTCCCACCTGGGAAATTGTTTCACTTTATCTAATCAATTACATTCTATAAACTATAAGAAACACAATTAGATCACTCCCTAATCATCTTACATGCACTGCAAGGCAGGTTGCATCTATGAAAGCTACTCTTATAGTGTAATTGTGTTCTATTGCACAAATCACAAAAAGTTAGCATGCAACAATGACATGTAATTGAGAAGGCTAATGGGATGAAGACGATTTGCACATAAAGAAATAATATTATGCTTCCTTTACAGGGCATTGATGAGACCACATCTCAAACAATGTGCTGTTTTGGTCTCTTTATTCAAGGATGGATGCAAATGCATTACAGGCAGTTCAGAGTTTTATTAGGTCGATATTGGATTGAGCAGACTATTTTGAGGAGAGATTGGAGTGCCTGGCCCAATTTTTTTCACTGGAGTTTGCAAGCAATAAATATAAAATCACTTAGGAATATAGTCAGCTAGCAAAATTAACAAAGTTTAAACGACAGCAGGTGTGGGTGGCCAACCACACAAACTTGAGCACTGGGCTTCAGAACTTGGGAGGTGGCTGGAGACATTGTGGCACAACCGTGAGGCTGAGAGGTCTGCAAGTAGCACATTCAAAGAGGTCATATCACAGCTGAAGGCACTGAAGCAAAGAAAGAATGGGGGACCACCAGGCAGTCAATGAGGAATTCGCAATGCAGGAGTCCCCTCCGGTCCTGCTCACAAATCAGCTCTCTGTTCTGGAAGCTAAAGAAACTAGTGCAACCTGAAGGCAGTGCAGGTCACAAGCACCATAAACAGCCCGATTGTCCAGGAGGAGAAGAAAGCAGGAACAACAATGATTCATTAGTTACGGAACAAAAACGTGTTTCTGCAGCTTCAGATTTAAGTCTAGGATAGTGTTGCCTCTCTGAGGCCAGGGTCAGGAATGTCACTAAGCAGCGGCAGGACATCCTAAACAGGAAGGCTTGTAAGACAAGAGGTTTTGGTACACATTGGTACCACTGATACAGGCAGAATGAGAGATGAGTGTCTTGCATCAAGAATTCAGGGAGTTAGGCAGTAAAGTTAGCAGGACCTCAAAGATAATCTCAGGATTACTTCTGCTCTCATGTGCTAGTGAGAGAAGAAATAGAAGGATACAGATGATGAATGCTTGGCTCAAGAGTTGGCATGGGGGTGGGGGAGGGTATTAGAAATCTGCATCTTTGGGGCCATTGCTGGGGAAAGTGGGGCGTCTATGAGTGGGATGGTCTGCAAGTAATATTGCCATGCTGTACCTAATTTTGTGGAATGAAGCAGCACAGGTGTTTGAGGTGACACTGGGGGAACAATTTTAAGTTGTGAAACGGGAAAGATGGTCTGCAAAGGGTTTTGAATTGGGGTAAGGCAGATTTTATTAAAATAAGGCAGGATCAGGACAAAATAGACAAAGAACAGGGGGAGGCGATGGTCTCGCGATATTATTGCTGGATTGTTAATCCACAGACCCAGAAAATGTTCTGGGGACCCGGGTTTGAATCCCACCATGGCAGATGGTGGAATTTGAATTCAATAAATATCTGGAATTAGGAATCTAATGACGACCATTGATGATTGTCAGGGGAAAAAACCCATCTCGTTCACTTATGTCCTTTAGCGAAGGAAACTGCTATCCTTATCTGGTCTGACCTACATGTGACTCCAGACCCACAGTGATGTGGTTGACTCTTAACTGCCGTCTGGACACAAAATGCTGCCTAGCCAGTGATGCCCCCATCCCGTAAAGGAATAAAGGAACAGCCAGTTAAGAGTCAGAGTAATACAGCATGGAAACAGGCCCTTCAGCCCAAACTGGTCCATGCTGATTATGGCGCCTGCTCAGCTAGTTCCAATTTGCCCACATTTGGTCCACATCCCTCTAAACGCTTCCCATCCATGTACTTATCCAAATGGTTTTTAAATGTTGCCACTGTAGCTGCCTCAACCACTCCCTCTGGCAGTCCATTACATATACCCACCACTCTTTGCGTGAAGTTGCCGCCCCTCAGGTCCTTCTTAAATCTTTCTCCTCAACTTAAACCTATGCCCTCTAGTTTTCAATTCCATCCCTGGGACAAAAACTACATGCATTCATCCAATCTATGCCTGTCATGATTTTATACACCTCAATAAGGTCACCCCTCATTCCCCTACATTCCAAGGAATAAAGTCTTATCCTGGCCAACCTCTCCCTGTAACTCCGGCCGACAAATCCTGGCAATATCCTCATACATCATCTTTGCACACTTTCCAGTTTAATTATGTCTTTCCTATAACATGGTGACCAAAACTGTACACATTACTCCAGGTGTGGCCTCACCAATGACTTATACAACTGTAACAACATCCCAACTCCTATACTCAACGACTCGAATGAAGGAGGCTGGCATGCTAAATGGCTTTACCATCCTGTCCACCTGTGACAGTACTTTCAATTAACAATGTACTTGTATTCCTAGGTCCCTCTTTTCCACAACGCTCTTTAGGACCTTATCATTTACTGTATAAGTCCTACATCGGTTTAACTTTCCAAAGAGCAACACCTCACACTTATCTGTACTGAATTGCATTTGCCCATCCTCAGCTCAATTCCCCATCTGATCAAGATCCCTCTAATTTTTGACAACTTTCCTCGCTTTCAACGATACCTCCTAATTTTGTATCATCTGCAAACTTACTAATCATGCCTTGTACATTCACATCCAGATCATTTATGTAAATAACAAATAACTTGAGGGTAAATCCACACCCAGTGGGAGGGGTTCCAAAAGGCACTTGGGGTGAAGGGGCAGAGTACAGACCTAACATGTTCCCTTTAGGGTGAAATGCAGCAGCAACGAGCCCTGGGAACCATGGATGCCTACAAATATTTAGGACTGGACAAAAAGGAAATATAGTGGTACAAAGATAGCAAAACAACAAAGACTTTAGACAAGTATGGAAAGTACAAGGGGAGAGATCAAGAAAGCAATTAGGAAAGCAGAGGGAGCATGAAACAATGCTAGTGGGCAAGATTAGGGAGAACCCAAGATATTCTACAAGTATATCAAGGGAAATAACCAGGGAAGGAGCAGGGCCTACTTGGGATCAAGCGGGCAATATGTGCGTGAAGCCAGAGGACATTGGTATAGTGTTAAATGAGTATTACCATCTGTCTTTACTTGGGAGGAGGAAATTGCAAATGTAAACCAAGGAGGAGGACTGTGAAGTTCTTGAGCAGATTGATACAAGCAGCAAGGTAGTGTTGGAGGTTTTGGCAGATTTAAAAGTGGACAAATTGCCAAATCTGTACAAGTTGTATCCCAAGCTGCTGTGGGAGATGAGCCAGGAAATTACAGGGGCCCTAAACCAAACTCTTAAAATGTCTCTGGCCACAGGGAAGTGCTAGAGGAGTGGAGGATAGCTAATGTGGTTCCGCTTTAAAAGGAGGCAGAAATAGATCAGGGCACTATAGACCAATGAGCCTAACATTTAGTGGTAGGGAAACTTGGAAAAAATAGTGAAGGAAAAATTAAAATGCATCTAGAGTGGTACAGGTTGATCAGGGATAGTCAGTGTTGTTTGTCAGAGAGAGGGCACGTCAAACAAATCTGGTGATATTTTTCAGGGAGGTGACTAAGTACATAGATGAGGATAGGGCAGTTATACGGTTCAAATGGATTTCAGCAAGGCCTTTGACAAGATCGCACATGGGAAAATGATAAATAAGGTTAAAAACTTATGGGATCCAGGGTTACTTGGCAAGTTGAATCCAAAGGTGGCTTTGTATCAAGAGACAGGGTGGCCACAGAAGGCTTTTTGTGCGAATGAGAGTGTACTGTTTGCGATATTCATGAATGATTTATATGAGCATGTGGAGGGGGACGATATACGCAGATTGTCTGGGTGGTTGAACTTGAGGTGTTAGGTTATAGGATGATATAGACCGATTGGTCAGGTGGGTAGACAGAATTTAGAATGTAGAAAGAGTCCATTTGGCCCGTTACGTCTGCACCAACTCTGAACAGCATCCCACCCAAACTCACTTCTGTACTCTAATCCCATAACCCTGCATTAACCATGACTAATACACCTAACCTACACATCCCTGGACAATACAGGGTAATTTAACATGGCCAATCCACCTAACCTGCAAATCTTTGGGCTGTGGGAGGAAACTACAGCAACTGGTGGAAACTCACGCAGGCACAGGGAAAGGATGACAAACAATCATCCAAGGCTGGAATTGAACCTGGGTCACTAGCACTGTGAGGCTGCAGTGTTAACCACAGTGTCACCAAGCCTCCCATTTATATTACATTATAATCCCTATTTCCCAAATGCCCCCCTACTCTGACATTCTCAACTTGGCCTGCCCTGACCAGATTCAGCACAGCTTTTCCCCAGTAGAGCTGGAAACGTACTGTTACAGAATGTTCTCACATTGAAGGAATTTCACCCCCTCCTCATCCTACACTCTACCTTTTACCCAATATACGGTAATTGAAATCAACGACTATCACAGCCTTTCTTGTTCTGCAGGTTCCTATAACCTGCCTACAAACGCTCTCTTCTATTCTGTCCCCACTATTCGGAGGTCAACCTCCCTTCAAAGCTCTGTGCTACCATGTTCTTTATTGTAAAAACTGTCATCAAGCTTGATTTCTTCATCCAAGTCATTTATGATTACTGAAAGCTCCAGTATAGATTCTTGGGGGCACCATGAACCACACTCTGCCAATTGATGTACAATTGCACTATCCATACTGTTTCCTACCTCCAAACTAAATCCCTAGTCAATCAATAATCCCCACTATCATCCTGAACATGATCCACTGATTCTTTCTGCTCTCAATCAATTCTCAAACCATGCGAATTAACACATTGCCTCCCCAATCATGTACAACAATCTCATGTGTGACATCATATATAATTTTTCTCTGAAAAATCTAAATATGCTACTCTTTTCTCTACATTGCTATTTACCATTTCAAAAAGAAAAATCAAATGGTTTTGTCAAACAAATTCCTTTTTCATAAACCCATGTTGATTGTCTCATTATGCTTGTTACTATGGCTGCAGTAATATGTTCCAACATTTTTCAAACTACTGAAGTCAAGCTAACTGGCCTCCAATTCAGTTTTCTCCATCTAGCCTTTCTCAAACAGCGAAGCTACTTGTGTTACCTTCCAAACCACAGGCACACTTCTGGAATCTCAGGAATTCTGAAAACTCAAAACCAATGCATCCAATATCTCAAAGGCCACTTCTTTTAAGTCTCAGATGCAGGCTCTCAGGTCCAGGACGTGTCAGCTTTTAATCTCATGAATTTTTCCATGTTTTTACTACTTCAATATTACTTACTTTTAGACCCTCTTACTAAACACTTGTCTTCCCACAACCCCCTACACATTCACCTTTGAAGACCGATACAAACTAGTCAACTGCTCCAACTTTCTTCTTTTTCTATATACTTCAAAAATAGCTTTTAAAAGCTCTCTTTGTTTCTTGCCAGTTTACTTTCATTCTATTTTCTCCCACTTCAACAATATTTTTGTCATCTTTTGTTAAATTTCCCTGCCATCCTTACGCTTACTGTGTGTTATGGAACACCAAGCTTCACTTGGTCCAGCATTACCCTAAACTGCCCTAGTTAGATTTAGCTTTACCTCTGTATTAGTTCATTCTTGAAGGAATGTACATTAATTGAGAATGTTTTTAAAGAATGTTTACAATGGCTCACCTACCAAGCTATCAATCTAACTTCCCAATCTACCTCAATCATGGTCTTCATTAACAGACTCTAGTAACTTACAAACATTAAACTATATATTTTCTGATTTACCTCCAACCTTTCTTAAATAATGGAGTAACAGTTACAACTTTCTAATTCAATTCAGTACTGGTGCCCTTGAAAATGTTTTGAAGATAATAACTGGAGCATCAATAATTTCAGCTCCAACTTAGCTACTTCAGAGCAGTATCAGGTCCTGCAGAGTTGTCTGCCTTCAATCTCATTAAAAACAAACAGAGAAAACAGTATAATCAACCACCCTTGTTACTTGTAAAAAGCTTCAGTGGCATCCTTTATATCCCTGAGCAGAGTTAACCATGTCACTCCACCATTCAATAGAATTACAGTTGATCCAACACTCCTCACGTCCACTTTCCTGCATTTTCTCCACAACCATCCACTGCCTTAGATAGCTCAGATTTCTCTCAGCCTTCAATATACACAAGGACTCTGCCCCATAGTTCTGTGGCAAGGAGTTCCAAGGACACATGAGCCTTAGTAGAAATTCCTCCGCATTTCACTCAAATTGGTTCCTCTTTATTCTGGGACTATATCCTGTGGTCTTAAGACTCTCCCGTGAGGGGAAACATCCTCTCAGCATTTACCCTGTCAAGCTACTACTTATATGTTTCAATGATATCACCTTTCTGTCTTCTAAACTATAGTGGGTAGAGTTTAACCTTTACAAAAGTGTTGTCTGAAAATTTAGCTACAACACATTTACTCCCTCCACATCACTAATATACAACATAAACAGTTGTCTTCCCAGCAGTGGCCACAGGTTGCCAACCTGAAAAAGAAACCTTTATCCTCACTTTCCATTTCCTGTCAAAACTCTATCCATTCCAATACACTACCTTCAACATTATGGGCACTTATTTCATGACTTAACCTTTTGAGGTACCTTGGTGAACACCTTCTGGAAGTCCAATTACAATGTATCTACTGGCTCCCCTCTATCCACTCTGGTTAAGATTTCCTCAAAAAATTCTAATAACAACACGATTTTCCTTTCATGAAGCCATGTTGATTCTGCTTGATTAGATGATTTTTTTGTTGCTCTTACCACGTTCTATGTTCTTTAATCTTTCCTTAGCAGCAACTAGTTCACTATTTGCCTGGCTTACATCCTTTCACTCATCAAGCTTGTGTAATAAATAGTGAGAATGTACATATTTTTTGTCCATAAAATATTGGCTCAGCAGCACTGCCTACAAGATCAGGAGACTCGAGTCTCAATTCTCAAGTACAGTGCAACTACATTCAACTCATCAGGGTACTTAATGTGCAAACTGCCTGTGAGCATGGATCCTGTTCTACTTCACATGTGACCCAGATGGTTGTATATTCCACCACACAGGGACAGAAGGGATGAAAGTGATTATAGTCAGTGAAGAGGGACATTCCACTATTTCCATTGTCTAAGGTAATCAGGCCAATTAGAGCTGCACAGAAATGGCAATTCATTCACCCAATCCAGGAACCAAAGCAGAACTCAAGATTACAGTGGTATAATGCATTTGTTTTGTCCTTATGCAATTCACTAACATGGACATTAAATCCCAAACCTGGTCCTCAATTAGAGTAGGCAGAAAGTCCCAAAAGTCAGCCTGAAAGATGCCAGTTAACACTAATTAAAAGGAATGCCCTACGACAAAAAAAAAACAAGTTGAGAGACACTCCACTAACCAAGCTGCTCCAGCATCTTGTCACACTCATCTAACACGAAGTGTTTGACATATTTTAGATTGAGTGACTTGTTACGTGTAAGGGCCAGGATCCGCCCCGGAGTCCCCACTACAATATGAGGGCAATTCTTCTTCAGGATATCTTCATCTTTTTTGATTGACAACCCTCCAAAGAATACAGCTGCCTGTTTAAAACAAAAAAGAAAACATGGGTGCATTCAGAGGATTACCTACGGAAGTACACACCTTGGGAACGAAATAGAGGAGGTGAATCTGCTTCATAGATTGAACTGCAAACAGTGTGGATTTTAAAATGCGAATTTGGTATAAACACGACTTCACACCTCTATCTTCCGCTTCAAAGTAATTTAAACCGAGGAGTAACAGCAATTGCACAAACATATCAGTAATCAAGCAGATCAAAAGGAATAAAATTAAGCAGAGGATATAAATATATACAGCATCTATCAATAGTAGTTATTTGGGGAATTTGTACAAAGCCATACCAAAGACACAGGGTTGATTCAAGGCCAAATATACCTCTCTTGGAGGCAGCGTATGACTGGAGATATTGAGGAGTTTGCATCTGTCTGATTGTTTCTCTGTCACTGGCAGAATCCTCAATCTAGTAGTAGAGATATTGGTCCAGATAAAATGCATCCTAAGCGGCTGAGGGAACTAAGAGTGGAAACAGCAAACGCATGGGTCACAACTTTCTAATCATTCTTTGATGAGGGAGTTGAGCCAGAATATTACATCAATGTTCAAGAAAAAGGAATAAGTGCCATCTACAGGCCAGTCTGCCTAATTTCAATGGGTGGGGAATTTTTTTTTAAAAACAGACAATAATCTGGGAACAAATGAAACGACACATGGAAAAATGCAGCTTAATCAGTCAATGTGCATTTATGAAAAGATAAATAATGTTAAACTGACTGGATACAGTTCTTTGATGAAGTAACAGAGAGGGTTCATGAATGTAGCACAATTGGTGTGCATATGGATCTCAAATCTATTTACCGCTGGTTAGTAAAATTCAATCTAATGAAATAAAAGGGGCAGTGACTACAGGCATATATAATGGGCTGAAATGTAGAAAACAGATAGCATAGGGGAATAGCTGTTTCTCAGGCTGAAGAGACAGAGATAATTGCGTCCCTCAGGAATCAATAAAAAGAAAACACAAACTGCTGAAATGGATTCAGGGTGACGATTAATTTTTGGTACAATTTTAAAAAAAAGGGTGCAGTGTTATATATCCAAGCATGCACATATGCAGGCAACAGAAACAAAGTTGAAAGACAAACCAACAACTGCTCCTAATATCTTGAAAAGTTAATAAGAAAAATTATCCCTTAATCATTTAGGTTTCAGGGAAATCAACTCTAGTTTAAGAAATCACTCTTGGCAATTTAACTGGCCAGGAACAAGCTTTGTATTGGTTTGAGTATGGTGTATAATAGACCTCAGCACCAGCTGGAAAACAGAAGTCAAAAAGCAAACTGGATCCTTTTGTATAATTGAGGAGGAAACGCAGCAAGACTTTTCAAAAAGAAAACAAAATTCCAAATAAAGCCAAGACCTAGGTCCAACTGACCAGGTACTAATTTGAGGATTGCTGCAGTCAACAGTATGACATCATTACCAAAATACAAGAGGAAAAAAGAACTGAGAAAAGTAACTTCATACCAACCCTTTTGGTTTGGACTTTGATCTTTGATATCCGAGATCTCCCTACATATTTGATCCTCAATTTCCCACTGACTACGGGGGGGGGGCGTAATAGTATGATTCCATCAAAATGATCGCCCCCTTATTTCTCAGTTCCATGTGTAGAATTTCACTGGGCGATCCCTCAGGCGTATCTTAAGTACAACCATAATTTTGTCCCTAATCAAAAATGCCATTCCCCGTCCTCTGTCTCCTCCTCTTCTACTCTTCATATAGCGTCTATACCACGTATATTCAGCTGCCAGTGCTGTCCTTCCCTCAGCCATGTTTCTATAATAACTGTGGTATCCCACTCCCACATTCCCATCCATGCCAACTTCAGCTGCCTTACCTGTCAGGCCTCTGGTCTATAGTTTCCTACTTTCTGACTCCCTCCCTTTTAAATAAGACCATCACATTAGCATTTTTCCAATCCACTGAATCCAAGGAATTTTGGAATATTACAACCAATGGATCTGATATCTCTGCCGGCACTTCATTTAAGACCCTAGGATGTAGACTATCAGGCCCTGGGGACCTGTCTACTTTCATTTCCCAATAGTTTACACAGCACATTTTCCACAGAGATGATGATCAGAATCATAGAAACAGGCCTTGCAGCTCAGCTAATTTATGACAATCAACAAACATCAAACTATACAAATCTCAGTTACCTGCACTTAGTCTGTAGCCTATTAGTTCCTGGCATTTCAAATGCTCATTAAGATGCTACCTAAATGCTGCAAGAGTACCTGCCTCCACCGCCATCTCATTGTATCTTCTACCATCCCGGGCAAAAATTTCTTTTCTTCATATCCCCTCTAAAGCAATTACTCCTCACCATAAATTATATGCCCTCTGGTTTTAGACACATCTGTCATGGGGATAAGATTGACATGATCTATCCTGTTGATGCTTCTCAATTTTGTTTTTTTTTTGTAATAAACTGAATAATGAGGAAGTCTTTAAAGAATGGGATAGGGTAGTGGGCTCTCTGCTCCAGGAACAGAGAAGTGTGAATTGAAAGACTTGTTACAGCTCTAGGAGGACAGATGTAGAAATAGAACGGGGAGGACTAACTCCATAGTACATGAGATTGACGTAGGGAACGCTGTTCCGATAAAACAACACCCCTACAAGCTTAATCCTCTCAAAGCAATGCATGTTCAGAAGGAAATAGAAGTGATCCTCCAAGAAGACATCATAAAACCAAATTAAAGTGAGTGGAGGCCGCCAATTGTGTTGGTTCCCAAACCTGATGGTACTCAATGATTCTGCATAAATTATTGGAAGGTCAACACCATGACCAAATCTGACTCAAGGCTGGAGGACTGTGTAGAAAAAGTAGGACAAGCCACTTACATCACAAAATTGGACTTACTTTGCAGTTACTGGCAAGTACCTTCGTCGGAGAGAGCAAAAGTAATTTCTGCTTTTGTAACCCCAAGTGGGTTATATCAAGTTGAAGTAATGCCCTTTGGAATGAAAAACACACCAGCCACTTTCCAAAGACTTATGAACAGAGTTGTTGCAGGATTGACTAATTGTGCCATCTATGTAGATGACTTACTGATCTTTAGCCAATCGTGCAAAGATCACACAGCATTTGGCAGAGCTCTTTGAAAGACTATGGGAAGCAAAGTTGGTCATGAACTTGGTGAAAACAGAGTTCGTGAAGGCGGAAACGATGTTCTTAGGGCACAACATTGGACATGGACGGATGACACTGAGAAACGTGAAGAAGCCATCGAGGAATTTCCAAGACCATCCTCAAAGAAGGAAGTGCTACAATTTTTAGGATTGAGCGGATTCTACAGGAAATTTGTACCAAACTTTAATAGCTAGTGGCACTGTTGACGGATTTGTTAAGAATACAAAATTCTGGTGGACACAGCAATGCCAGGAGGCATTTGAGAATTTAAAAGCAGTGTTAACCACCACACCAGTTTTTGCCACGCCAAATTTCTTAATACCCTTTAACAATCACCATTGACACAAGCCATGTAGGTGTTAGAGCTGTGCTGTTACAGGAGGATGATTGCAGAATTGAAAGGCCAGTTATTTTCCAAAAAAAAAACACCAGAAAAGATATTCAACCATTGAGAAAGTTAGTGAGTTTGGTACTGGCCTTACAACATTTATGCTGCAAACAATGCATCAGAGATGATTGCACATACCAATCACAATCCTTTCACCTTTCTGGGAAAATTTAAGGACAAGAACACCAGGTTGTTTTGTTGGAGTCTTATATTACAAGCATTTAGCTTACAAATTATACATGTTGTAGGTCGTGAAAATATTATCATGGATACTTAATTATGGGTTTAAGAGAAAAATCTTCATATAAAATAAAAACGATAGTGTACAATGTTATACGTTTACAGAATTAGCAGGAAATGTGTAACTCTAGATTAATGAGCTATGGATCTAATAATATTAAGGAATTAAGATTTTAAAAGAAAAAAATGAAGCTATCTATTCATAATGATGGCTCATTATTTTCTTAAGGGGGGAGGTGTTGCAAAGTTGGGTAGAGTACTTGTGGATTTGGAAGCAGAAAGTTAGAATGTGGTGTTTGTAAAATTCTAGGGAGGGAAAGCATTGCATAGTCCCTTTGAAAGATGATGTGATTTATTCTATGCTGACAGATTTTAAAAAAATCTGTCAGGAACTTGAAATTCTGCAAGTACAGAGGACACCCGAACTGAAACATTTGTATCAAAAGGCTGCACAGTTAGCAGGCCAAGCAGCAGTATTGTTTTGATACCAAGACAACAAATTTTGAATTTAGCCAATTAATTTGCACCAGACATTTAGATACCAAAATCCAATTAAATTTAAATCTGATGGTTTTGACAACATAGGACCAATCCTATTGCAAGAGATTTATGTCATCAAGGGTATAAAAGAAAGGGCATTTGGGCAAAGACAGGAGAACTAACTGCCATCTGCCAAGAGTTAATAGCTCTCAAGAAAGAATCGCTGACTCTCAGGCTTCTCTAAAGTCTTAGAAAAAGCACCATCTAAGAAAAATCAAAAGGTACTGGTAGATCTAGTCAATATTCCTGACAGGACATTCGACGGAGACGGCGCAGGACATTCCGGAAGACACTGAAACCGGCTGTAATTTTATATAGAGATAACAAGTTGCAGAGCTGGATGAACACAGCAGGCCAAGCAGCATCAGAGGAGCAGGAAGGCTGACGTTTCGGAAGTGGGACTTGTATTTGTTGTAATAGCATACTATTAGAATCTTGTTCTATTCAGGAATAGTTAGTAGTTATAAGGGAATTATTCTGTTTATTAATACTTTAGTTCATTTGTTCACAGTTGGAATTAGACAAATAAACTGTCACTTGTTGATTGTAAAATGAGTGTCAGGGATTTGTTTTATTTAACCACCTGAAGTTGCTGAAAGGCAGGTTACTTTTCACACTCCTTTTACAGATTATTGGGCGAGGTGCTCCTCTTTGGTTGTTTCGGCTTTAGTTCTCAGGGGTGGGGGTCATTCTCCACTTTATGACAGTATACCTCAAATCAATCACTGCTCAACCTCCTCTGCTCTAAGTAAAACAAGCATAACAGACTTTCCATCCAAGGCAACATCCTGGCAAATCTCTGCATCCGTTCCAGTGCAGTCACATTCCTCCGAGAGTGTGACGACCAGAACTGAAACAGCATTCCATCTGCAGCCTAACCAATGTTTTATAAAGTTGTAACAAGAATTCCTTGCCCTGGCTAATAAAAGCAGGTATCTAGTATGCCTTCTTCCCTACCAGGTCTACTTGCGTTGACACTCAAGACTATGGACATGTACACCAAGGTCCCTTTGTTCCCCAGTACTCCCCAGGGACCTACCATTCATTGCATAAACCTTTCCTTTATCAGACCTTTCAAAATGCATTACCTCACACTTACTAGGATTAAACTCTACCTGCCACTGCTCCGCCTAATTCACCAGCTGATCAAAATCAGACTGTGGCCTGAGACCATCCTCCAATCAACATTACGATTTTTTTGAGTTTATTCATTATACCTTCTACATACACACCAAAGTCGTTAAATGTCCATAACAAGCAGCAAGTATCCCAACACCACATTGTTGGTCACAGGCTTCCAATAATAAAAACATCCTTCCATCATCACCCTTTGCCTCCTATTTGCAGGCCAATGTAGGATACAATCTGCCAAATTACTTTGGATCCCATGGGCTCATCTTTTTGGACCAGCCTTCCACGTGTGACCTTGTCAAAGGCTTTACTGAAGTCCACATCAACATCAATATATTTAGTTATCTTTTCAACTAATTCAAATTAGTCCAACAGGATCATCCTCCAACAAACCTGTGCTGACTATCCCTGATTAATACTCGCCATTCCAAGTGTTAATTTATTCAGTCCTTCAGAATTTTCTCGACCATTGATGTCATACGAACTTGGTCTGTCATTACCTGGCCCATCCCCGTTACCCTTCTTGAATTAGGGAACCACAACACTGATCTTCCAGATATTCAGCACTCCACCTGCAGCCAGCAAAGTATTAACTATCTCCACCAGGGCCCCAGCAATCTCCTCCCTTGCCTCCCATAGCAGCCTGGAATACATCTCACCAGGCCCTGGGAATTTATGCACCTTTAAGCCTGCCAACAATAATCCTATCTCCTCCTTATTAAGTGTGTCCATCTCAACTAAAATCTCCAGCTATAATCTCTTTTCTCTTTGTGAGTAAAAAAATTCTTTTAAGGCTTTATCCAGCTTCTCCGGTTCCACGCACAGATTACTCCTTTGGTCTCAAATAAGACACTCTTTCCCTAGTAATCCTCTTGCTCTTAATATTCTCATAAAATGCCTTTACGTTTTCCTTAAACCTTTCTACCAAAATGTTCTGTGGCCACTCTTCTGCCCTCCTAATTTCTTTTATCAGCACCTCCTACACACCCTAATGGCCTCCCTGTTTTTAACACACTGTACCTAACGCAAGAACAGGTTGCACCTAAACTGGAGGGGGCACCAACTGGCAAGGAGGTTTGCTACTGCCACTCAGGAGGTTTTAAATCGGTGTGGCAGGAACCAGAGCAGTAGGTCAGCTAGTAGATGACACTTAGGCTTGTAAGACGAACAGAAGAACAGACCAGGACAGGTTACTGAACACGGCAGGACTGGCAGTCCAAGATTTATTGGTTTTAATGTCAGTAGTAAAACAGATAAACCCAATGAGCTTAGAGCTTGGATTAAGCCATATAAATGTTGTAGCTATTACAGAGATTCAGTTGAGAGGGGGACAAGACTGGCAGCTTAACGTTCTGGGATTTAGACTTTTCAGGCGACAGAGGATGTTAAAGAGGTGGGGGAGTTGCGTTATTGATAAGGTGGAATATCACAACTGTACTGAGGGAGGACACCTTGGAGGGTACATCCAGAGAGGATATATGGTTAGCGCTCAGGAACAAGAAGGGTAGAATCACTAAGCGAATTGGACTAAAAGCCTCCAAATAACCAGTGGGTAATAAGGGAACAGATTGTGTGTGGACAGACTATGGAAAAATAAAAACAACTGCGCTGTGGTGGCTGATTTTAACGTTCCCTACAATGACTGGGACTTGCTTAGTGCCAGGATCTTGGATGGGGAGAATTTGTTAGGTGTGTCCAGGACAGTTTTTGGAACAATATGTAAATAGTCCAACTAGGAAATGGTCAATACTAGACTGATATTGGGGAATGAGTCCAGCTGGTTGATTGAAGTTTCAATGGGGGAGCATTTCAGGAACAGCGACCATAATTCTGTTAAGCCTTAAAGATACTTATGGATAAAGATAAGAATAATCTTTGGGTGAAAGTACTAAACTGGGAGAAGGCTAACTGAAACAATAGTAGGCAGGAACTAGGCAATGTAGATTGAGGGCAGCTGCTTGAGGGTTAATCAATGTCTGACATGTAGGAATCTTTGCTCTTTTAAAGGGCAAAGTCAGAAGTCACGACACCAGGTTATAGTCCAACAGGTTTATTTGAAATCACAAGCTTTTGGAGCACTGCTCCTTCATCAGGTGACCATAGGCTGCATTGCTGTGTGTGGGCAAGATCATGTCTTCAAATCTGATTGAGTCTTTTAAGGACATGACAAAGATGATTGGTGAGGACACTGCAGTCCATGTTATCTATAGCGACTTTAGCAAAGCCTTTGACAAGGTTGCTCATGGCACGCTAATACAGGAGGTCACTCACACAGGATCCACGGTGAGCTGGTAAAATGGATAAAGATCTGGCTTAGTCATAGGAGATAGTAGTGGCGGAAGGGCTTTTTTCTGATTGGAGATCCATGACCAGAGGTGGGACCCCTGTAGTTTTTATTGGAGGAACTGTGGACGACGAGGAGTACCACCAGAGGATACAGCAGGATATAGATAGGTTAGCGGTATTAGTGGAGAAATGACAGGTGGAGTTTAATCCGGACAAATGTGGGGTGATGCATTTTGGAAGATCTGATGCAGGAGAGAAGTATACAGTAAATGGCAGAACCCTTAGTAGTATCAACATAGAGGCATCTATACGTACAGGTCCACAGCTCCCTGGAAGTGGTAATACAAGTGGACATGATGGTCAAGGCAGCACATAGCCTGCTTGCCTTAATCAGTCGGGGACAAAGCATAAAAAATGGCAATGTTGCAGCTGTTTAGAACTTTAGACCACATTTGGAATATCGTGTACAGTTCTTGCTCACCACACTATCAGGAGGGTGTGGAGGCTTCGTAGAGGATACAGAAACAGCTTATCAGGATGTTACCTGGTTTGGGGGATACTAGCTACGAGGAGAGATTGGACAAACTTGTTTTGTTTTCACTTGAAGGAAAGATATGGAGCGACCTGATAGATGCTTACAAATTATGAAAGGTTTGAGCAGAATGGATAGTTGCGAGTCTTTTTCATAGAATCCCCAGTGTGAAAGCAGGCCATTCAGCCCATCAATTCCACACTGACCCTCTGAAAAGCATCCCACCCAGCTCCACCCTGACCCTATCCTATCCCTGCATTTCCCCACCCTGGACACGATGGCCAACTTAGCATGGCTAATCCACCTAAACCGCATATCTTTGGAATGTGGGAGGAAACCCACACAGACACGGGGTCAACGTACTAACTCCACACAGATAGCCGGCTGAGGCTGGAATCGAACCTGGGTCCCTGGCACTGTGAGGTCGCAGTGCTAACCACTGAGCCACACTTTATTTTTAAATATATATATATTCATAGGATAGAAATATCAATTACCAGGACACACATGTTTAAGGTAAGAGAGGCTAAGTTTAAAGAAGATGCGAGAAGCAAGTTTATTTTGGAATGTGCCGGTGGTGGTGGAGGAGGCAGCTACAACTTCAATGTTTATGGGGCAGGGAATAGAAGGATACGACTGCAGTTATGGTTTCCTTTATCAATAGTGCAATGTCACCACTTCGTTTTCACTCCCCGCACCACCTCCAATCACACCTGAAACCTCTACACACTGGAATGCTAAACTGCCAGTAGTGCCCTTCCTGCAGTTATGTCTCAGGTGATTATAACAATATCATACTGCCTTGAGCTGATCCACCTCATCAATCACACTCCTTGCATTAAAATTGATAGAATTTAGCTTTCTGGCTCTCTCAAGTGCTTTAACGTGCCCATATCTTGTCTGCCTGAACTATCGTAGTGTTCCTTCCAAATCTGACTGAACCTTTTACTGACTTTACATCTACTCTGTGCCCCACCCCTTTGCCAACTTAGATAAAGGTTTCCCCAGCAGCACAAGCAAGCCTCCTAGCAAAGATATTGGAACCATTCTGATTCGGGTGCAACACATCAAGTCTGCACAGATTCCACTTACGCCAGAAACCGCCCCAGTGAACAAAAAATCTAAAGCCCTTCTTCCTACACGACCCCTTTTGCAACATGTTCATAGGGTCTGTTTCATGCTGTATGACTCTTCAGTCCAACTCGTCCATGCTGACGAAGTCTCCAAAACTAAACTACACCCACTTGCCTGCATTTGGCCCACATCCCTCTAAACTTTTCCCATTCATGTACCTGTCCAAATATCTTTTAAATGCTGTAACTGTATGTGCATCTAGCCCTTCCTCTGGCAGGTCATTCTATATATAAATCACCCTCTGCGTGAAAAGGTTGCCCCCTCAAGTCCCTTTTAAATCTTTCTCCTCTCACCTTAAAATGATGCCATATAGTTTCGAACTCTCTCACTCTAGGGAAAAAATCTTTGCTATTCACCTTATCTGTGCCCCTCATGATTTTATAAATCTTTACAAGGTCACCCCTCAGCCATTTATGCTCCAGTGAAAGAAGCCCCAGCCTCCCCTTATTACTCATACCTTCCAGTTCCAGCATCATCCTGGTCAATCTTCTGAACCCTCTCCAATTTTATAATATCCTTCCTATTGCAAGGCGACCAGAACTGTACACAGACTCTACTGACCCACCTTCCTATTTCTATATCAGTAACTGCGCCACTGAGAGTAATCTGGAGATTGCAACATTATTAAGCCCTCCAGTTCTTCTATTCCTATAAACTCTGTATTACTGGTTACTAGTGGGACTGTACTAATGTCCTCCACCCGAAAAACACAAACCAAGTTTTGGTTTAGTGACTCTGCCATTTGCCTGCTCACCACTAACTCCCCAGTCTCATCCCCAAGGAATCAACATTTACTTTAGCTACTCTCTCCCCCTTCATCTATTTATAAAAGCTTTTGCTATCCACTTCTTTATTTTGCATTTTTTCTATCATAATTTAGCTTTGTTCATTTTATTTTGGCACCCTTTGTTACTATTTCTTTGTTCCAGTCCACTGGAAGCTTTTACATCGATTGCAATAGGTTCTAGAGGTGTCTTGTTAACCATGCTGCTGATACTCTCTCCAGGGATACCTTTACTACCGGAGTTGGCTGGCTTCAAATCAACCTGTTGTCTGTAGTTTGAGGTTCATTACTTTTAAAGATCTAAAGACCAGCCATTCATAGGAGGTTGAAGCACAAATACAAGGCACTCACGGCACTTACCTTGATATTTGGCATGTACTTGGAGAACCTCTCATATTCTTTACTGATTTGGAAAGCCAGCTCTCTTGTGTGACACATGACAAGAACAGACACCTGATTTAAAAAGTGAGAAGGGTACATGTGAGATGTACAGCTACAATGAATTTTCTGGTTGATACTTCAAGCACCTGAGCTCAAAACAGTCAAAGGAACTTAAGACAGCAAAGGGAATGGGCATGTCATGCCAACCCTGCAGCGATCCACACACACCTTCAGTGGAATTGTGAGAAACAAAACCACCAGCTGAACATTACCACACTGGCAGTGTAATATTCATAATATTCCATAAATAAAAGAGGGACCCTGCCCATAATCAAGAAACCACTTATAGTCTTGCATTTAGCAAGTCTGGGGAGATAGTTTGTTTTTATTGAACTAATAATCCAGTGGCCCAGGTTACTACTCTGGAGACAGGTTCAAACCCTACCACGGTAGCTGCTGGAATTTAAATTCAAAAACTGAAAGCTAGTCTCAGTATAGATGAGGAGGACTTATCAATTGCTGTTCAAACTACACCTGGTCAAAAAAAGTTTGCTTCCCAATCCAGTCTTGCCTAGGTGCAATTCCAAACCCGTAGCAATGTTTCTGCCTCTTAACTACCCTCTGAATTGGCTGATTAAGCCATTCAGTTCAAGGACAATTCAGGACAGGCAAGTAATGCTGGCCTTGCAAGGGATGTCCACATTTCACAAGGCCAAAGCAAAAAAACACAACATGAATTCAAACTTATTCTGTTGATTCATGTCAGGCAAGAATAATTTGTGCAGTGAAAGCACTTTGCATAGAATAGATCCAGTTAAATTTCCAGTGGATGAAGTGGGTTCAGGGCTATTGGAGTTTCCATTGAATTTAGCACAGATTTGTTTTGACAGCCTCAATTTCAACATAAACAGCTAAAATCACTACCAGTAGGCGATTCAATTGTGTACTAATTTAGGTGACCGTTTTGTCACAGTACATGTTCACTACACTATTACGTGACGAGTCTATCCTGGCAGTCACATCTGATAAGATTACCTGCCCGTCAACAGCTTCCAACTGCTGCAGAGTAGCAAGAACGAATACAGCAGTCTTTCCCATTCCAGATTTGGCCTGACAAAGGATATCCATCCCGAGAATGGCCTGAGGAATACACTCATGTTGCACTGCAGAGAGAGTAGGCATACAGTTATTTACCACACCACACATTCTGAGGCTAGAGCAGCAAGTTCTCTAACCAATCCAGACAGCAGGCTATACTAGATTTGGTAGTGTGTAATGACATAGGATTAATTAATGACCTCATGGAAAAGGCACCCCTTGATGGCAGTGATCATGCAGTGACTGATTTTTGCATTCATTTGAAGGAGAACTGTGCACCCAAGACAAGTGTTCTAAACTTAAACAATTATGAGGACATGAAGACAGAGTTGGCTAAAGTGAACTTGGAAAGCAGGTTAAAGAATAGATCAGTAGAGATACAGGGACAGACACATACGGATATATTTTAGACTGTTCAGTAAATACTCATTCTAGTAAGAAAGAAACCAAGGGAAGGATGCAACATTTGTGGTTAAGGAAATTAAAAATTGTATTAAATGGAAATAAAAAAGCATATAATGATTAATAGCTGATCTGAATATTAGACAAGGTTAGGAGGGAGATATTAGAGAAGGCTAGCTAAAATTATCACCAGTAATAGGAGCTGCTACAGGTATTTAAAAAAGAAATATACACAGCATTGTTCCTCGTGTGTCAGGGGAATTAAAGGAAAATGAAGAAATGGCATTTTCTCTACTCTGTCGAGAAGCCAAATAACTTAAATAATCATGAATCAGAGTGTCAAAGGGAACAAGGACCTTCAAACAATTACAACCACCAGGGAAAGGGTACTAAGAAAATTATTGTAAATAAAACATGTCAAAGTCCCTGATGAATTTCATCCAAGTGTTTAAAAGTTGTAACTGCTGAGGTAGCAGATGCATTTGTTTTAATTTCCCAAGATTTCTTAGATTATATAAAAGGTCCCATCAGATTGGATTCCTTTACTCAATAAAAGACAGAGACAGAAAGCAGGAAATAATAGATAGATTAGCTTAACATCTTTCAAAGGGAAAATGTTGGCAGAATGTAAAAAATCAAGGTTAGTTCAGGACACTCAAAATTGTAAGGGAAACAAGCACATTCAATAACGTTGTGCAAATGAGAAATTACATCTGACCAATTTATTGGAGGAAATAATAAACAATGAGGATAAAAGGAAAAAGTGTAGGCTGTGCTGTACTCAGATTTTCAGAAGGTATTTTATAAAGGACAGAGAAATACAACACAGGAATAGGCCATACGACCCTCCAAGCCTGTGCCGATCATTATGCCCTAACTAAACTAAAAAAAACAAATCTTCCACTTTAATTTGGTCCGTATCCCCCTATTCCTTCCTTATTCATATATCAATCCAGATACCTCTTAAATGTCACCAATGTGCCTGTTTCCACCACCTCTTCTGGCAGTGTGTTCCAGTCTCCTGCATGAAAAATGTCCCTCGCACATCTCCCTAAAACTTTTGCCCTCTCACCTTGAACCTTTGCCCTCTTGTCATTGAAGCTTCAACCCTGGGTAACAGCCTTTGACTATCCAACCTATCTACGCATCTTATAATTTTGTAGACCTCTATCAGGCCTCCTCTCAGCCACCATCTTTCCAGTGAAAACAAACCTGGTCCTTTTAACGTTTTCTCCTAGCCAATGCTGTAGAGAGTGGGCAACATCCTGGTAAACCTTCTCTGCACTCTCTCCTAAGCTTCCACGTCCTTCTGGTGGTGTGGCGACCAAAACTGCACACAATACTCCAAATGTAGCCTAACAATGGTTTTACATCGCTGCAACTTGGTTTGCCATCTCTTGTACTCTATGCCCCAGCCGATGAAGGCAAGCATGCCATTGCCTTTTTAATCACCTTGGCAACCAATGTTGCCGCTTTCAGGGAACTGTGGACCTGCGCATCCAGATCTGTCTGTATGTTAATGTTCCTAAGGGTTCTGCCGTTTACAGTATAATTCACACCTAAAGTTGATCCTCCAAAATGCACCACCTTGAATTTGTCTGGATTAAACTCCATCTGCCATTTCTGTGCCCAAGTCACCAACCTATCCAAATCTTGTTATACCCTTTCACAATCATCAGCACTATCGGCAACTCCACCAATCTACATGTCCCCTGCAAACTTACTATACAAAATGCCATTAAGATAGTGCTACAAAAATTTTAGATACTTATAGTGCACAGAGCATGCTGGCATGTGAGGACTGATTAGTTGAAATGAAGCAGAAAATGGGTATAAATGGCTGTTTTCACACTGGCATATAACTAGAGGTGTACTGTGGAAAGAAAATAAAAAATGCTGAATTTTTCTAGATCACAGCAGGTCAGGCAGCATCCATGGAGAGAGACCAAGCTAACGTTGAGTCTAGATGACTCTTCATCAGAGTTAAAGTGAAGTGTGGAGGGGGAAGCATTTATGCATTAGTTGCGGGGGTGGGGGGGGCTTGGCTGGAGTGCTGGGAGAGAAATGATGTAGATAGATCAGATTAAGTGATCAGAAAATGTGAGAAAGGCAGAATAAAGGTGTGTCTATTTGCCAGACTGGAAAGAACACACAATCCCACTGGGGTGGGGGAAGGGGACAGAAGGTAACAGACAATGTAACAAGCAAAGCTAAATGAAATGCAACGACTGTGTTCATAATTTGAAGGTGTTCAACTCAATATTCAGCCCAGAAGGTTGTAAACTGCCTGATTTTGAGCTCACATGTTGCTCCTCCAGTTTGCACTGTGATTCGTTGGAACATTGCAACATGCCAAGGACAGACAAGTGGGCACGTGAGCAAGATGTTGTGTATTGCTTGGGGGCCTTGGTGACTGAAAGAAAGAGATAGATGGGATGATGGATGAAGTGAAACTGGGGAATGGCACAGCTTTGAGAGAAGGTGAGCTGACGTTGCTGTAGAGTAATATACTGTGCAGATTAGTGCTGCAGCCTCGATGATTTACGATACATATAAACTTGGATAGAGCGGCTTAATGCAACATTACAATATTTTCTAATATCTTTGTGTCTTTGGCAAAGTGCATGTCAAGAGCACGATTCTGCAAAGGGATGTAGATGAGGAAAAAATTTTTCAAACGGGGTCGTGGGTCTTTGGAAATCTCTTCCCCAAGGAGTGGAGGTGCAACATCACTGAACACTTTCAAGGTGGTATGAGGAAAATTTTTGACCAACGAAGGACTGAAAAGGTTATCAGGGTAGGTGGAGTTGAGTCTATGAGATCATCCATGATCTTATTAAATGGTGGAGCAAATTGGAGGAACCGTATGGCCTCCTCCCATTCCCAATTCACATGTCTGTACGTACCATGTCAATCTGTGATGGACTGGCCATTTACCTCTACCCTATCCAGAAATAAAAACATGGAAATCAAAACATTCAATCCCACTTGGGCCAAACATTTACACTGATAAATCTGAGAGGAAAGTACAGCAGTAAAACAGGCTACTAGGCCGAAATGCTCTACGCTAATGTTTCTGTCCCACAAGAGTACTCCAAAACCAGTTCACCTAAACTCAACTACATATCATTCCAAATCCAATTTCATGGGCAATTCCAACATCTACTGGGTCTAAAATTCTGACAAGTTCCAGTGCACAGCTCCTGACTGTGCTGCTCCAATGACTTTAGAGTATTTGGGCCATTATTGGTCAAGCTAATTTTGTTTCTGGGATCGCTGGAGCGTGCTAACCCATTTTTGTTCCATCAGGTAGTAACGGTACACATGAACAAGAAGCAGGTCATTTGACCCCTCGAGTTGCTCCACCATTCGATAAGATCATGTTCCACCCCCATCATTGAGTCCACTAATGGTCAAGAATCTATTTGCTTCTGGCCTAGAATTAGTTGATGACCCTGTCAACTGCACCACAATCCCAAAGGTTAAAAGTGAAAGCATCAGTCAGGAGGGTGTCAATCACAAGCCTAGAGGAAAAGTAAAGACTCAAGATGTAACATATCAGAAAAAGTAAAGGACTCAGGTTGAAATGTTACCTTCTGAAGGGTGCTCAAAGCCACAGTCCACAATGGCTCGCAGCAGCTCTGGTTTGAGCAGAAAATCTCTGAAGCCAGAGCTGTGAATGGAGACATAGGAACCCTTCACATCTTTCTTAGTCGGAGCTGCTGCCGGCTCTGCTGCAGTCTGGTTTTCATCATCCTCTTCATAATCTAACAGCTCATTCTCAACATCATTCTCTGCCATCTTGTCTGGTGGAAACAAACAACAGATATCACAAGGTTCAGAGAAGCTGATTCAACTATTTTTCCCCACCCTGTCTATCAAAGTCAATTTCTGAACCCTAATACGTATACTTTCTGCAGTGAAAGTGTTCTTGTAAAGGTAGCATGCTGTTAGTAAGGCAAGGAATGGAGCAGATAGAATTCCCTCAGGTATCCATCATTCTAAACTTATTAGTACGCCAAAGTACAGCTCCCTAGGGCTAACATGCTTTGTCTAATCTTGTCTTAGGCACTCTATGCCCGATCTGCTGGGTTATCCTCATTGCCCCTCCCAACCATACTTCACTCTTAGCCACCAGCCTCACTCCAGTTCTATTCCCTTGACTCATCCCCAAGAGACTGACACTACCTACTCTCCAGTGGTTCTTTTGTCCGCTCTCGTACCTCAAAACGAAACAAAAAACTGAGGTAGCTTGCTCGCCGAGCTGGCTGGTTATCGTACAGACGTTTCACACCATGCTAGATATCATCATCAGTGCGGCCTGCAATGAAGCGATTCTGCTCTATTCTGTATGGTATTTATATGATCCGGTCGGTTAAGTTGGGTTGTGTCGTTTCTGGTTCTGTTCTGCACGGGTTTGTATATGGTACCTAATTCCACGTTTGATGATTGCATTACGAGTCGAAAACCAGGCCTCTAGGAATTTCCGTGTCTCTCTGTGGAGGCCACACTGACTCCGAGCATGGCGATGAAATGTCTGCATGATAATCAGCAAGCAAGCCAAAAACCTCATCCACAACCCGAGCTACAAATCGTCAAAAGAACCTTAAACAAAAAACTGTGGATGGAGATCTGAAACAAATACAGAACGTGCTAGAGAAATTCAGGCCTGGCAGCATCTATGGAGAGATAAACAGAGTTAACATTTCAAGTTCAGAGACCCTTCATAAAAGAACTGCTTCTCTCTCCACTGATACTACCAGAGTTTCTCTCTCATACACCTATATCCCTTCCACACATTCTTTGCTCTTCCATTGCTAACCTGCATCTCACACTGTTCCTCACCAGGTTCCCTCTCTCTCTCCCTGCATCCCAGCCAGTCCACCTCTCCTCAATCTTAGTGTGCCCCCCCCAACCCATGACCTGTTCCCTGGATACCCTTACTTTTCTCCTTCACCCCAACTCCACATCTTCTGCAGTATTTATCAGCAGGCTCCAACCCCTCATATTCCCTTTTCCTGCTAAATTACAGCCTCTTCAGACTCCTTCCCTATCCCACCTCCCCCCGAAAATACTCTCTTGGACAACCCCTCCTCCCCACCCCAGGGGACTCCATATCCACCCGTCCAGGACCCACATTACCTCTGACAGTTTTTCGCTCATCCCCCTTCCTGCTCTCGTATCCCCTCCCCCTCCTTCACCAAATTTAACTCCTGTCTCTCTGAACTCTCCCATCCCATATGCTTTAGGCCATCACCACCTCCTCCCTCCTGCTCTATCCCTTCCGCCCGAGGTCCCTCCTTTCTGTAAACGGCCGGAGCAATTAGGAGATTGAGGCTCGCTCGAGGAGAGGATATTAGCCCCAGCCTTTCCCCCGCCCCGGTGTTTTCCACTCTCTCTCATTCTCCCCAGCCCAGCCGGCCCCCAGTTTCTCCTCCTCCCGAATCCCACCTGCCGGCTCCACTCCCGCTCCTTCGCCAAATGGCTGCTCCGTCCTGCACGCTCTGCGCGGGTCGGACACCTAACGGAAGTCCCGCCCTTTGCCTCACGATGATTGGTCCCCCAGCCTGTCCGTCAACCGGCCACCGACATAATACATGCTGCTTGGCTACCTACCGGAAGGCGGCCTGACGTACGGCGCGCAACCCCACCCCCCAACACCTGCATTGGCTGAGATAGCCGTCAATCAGTGTTGGGGGCGGGGCTAGCGCTGGCTTTTCCGCCAACTTCAGTCAATAATTTGCAGCCGAAGGCCTGATCCCGGACAATGGGCCTTGGCTCGGGGCAACGGCAATGAGGAATGGGGCAGAGAGGTCGGGGGGAGGAAACCGAGACAATGAGAGACGGGTCCGGTTCCGCGAAGGGCAGCCAACGAGGGCATTGGCAGAGGGGTCAATGTGTTAGAAGGGTGACAAGGAGGGCGATAAGGGAAGGGGCATTGGGAACAACGGGAGTGAGGGGCAATGAGAGTGCAGGCAGTGGGATAGAAGAACATCAGTATAACGGGGCTGGGACAACAATAAATGATGAATATAAAGCAGAGTTAGGGTGAGGGTGACAATAGGGAAGGGTGCGGTTCGAACAGAAGGGGCAAGAGATGGTGAAACATGGGAAGGGTTGGATGGGTTAACAGGGGTTTGGGTAGGGACAACTGGGAAAGCAGGCAAGCACGGTGAGTGATGTGGGATGGGGTACTGGATGACAGGAGGAGGTGGGTAAATGGGGGCAATGACAGGGTATTTGGGTTTTGGAATAGATCTGTAGCTCGGGTTGTGGATGTTGAGGTTGGTTGGCTCGCTGAGCTGGATTGTTGTTCCGCAGACGTTTCGTTACCGTGCTTGGTAAC
>NC_063369.1:20552958-20565112 GCF_021869965.1 Rhincodon typus
TTCTGAAGAAGGGTCCAGACCTGAAATGTCAGCTTTCCTGCACCTCTGATGCTGCTTGGCCTGCTGTGTTCATCCAGCTCTACACCTTGTTATCTCAGATTCTCCAACATCGGCAGTTCCTACTAATCCTGAAGAGGTTTACTAGGTTGTTGCCTGGATTGGAGTGTATTAGCTATAAGGAGAGGTTGGACAAACTTGGGTTGTTTTCGCTTAGAGCATCAGTGGCTAAGGGGCAACCTGATAGAAGTATTTAAAATCATGAGACAGATGAAATGAGTGGATTGTCACAGTCATTTTTCCAGAGTGGAAATGTTGAATATTAGGGGGAATAGGTTTAAGGCGAGGGGGGGATGTTCAAAGGAGGTGTATGAGGAAAGTTTTTTTTAACACATAAGGATAGAGTCTGGAATGCGCTGCCAGGGAAGGTGTTAGAAGCAGATACGATAGCAGTGTTTAAGATGCCTTTAAACAGATACATGAATAGACAGGGATTAGAGGGATATGGACTATATGCAGACAGATGGGTTCAATTTAACATGGCATCATGGTCAGTAAGACATGGTGGGCCCGAAGTGCCTGTTCTTATGCTGTACTGTTCCATGTTCTAACCACGCCATCTGATCCTGGAACTAAATGGATCTATATCATGATGACTGCGCTGTAGTGAGCGAGCATTGGAATACCAGCAGTGCTTCCTTTTCAGATGAGACATTACTTTCAGCCCCCTCTGCTCCCTCAAGTGGCTTTAAACCATTGTATGGCACTATTTCAAAAAAGAGTCGTGAGTTCTCCTGGACATCTAGCCTCAAACAAAATTGTAAAAAGCACATAATCTCTACATTATCACATTGCTTTTTCTCGTGTGCTTTACTCGCTTTGTTTCCTATGTTACAATGCTGGCTGCACTTCCAAGTACTTCATTAACTGTAAAGGGCATTTGCAGGTCCTTTTCATGTGTCAATGGAATTCTTTTTATCTTTTGAGTTGTATTCTGCATTCCAGTATCAATGATTCTTGCAATGGTTCCATCAGCAGAGCTGCAAAATGTGCCTGTATTTGTCTAACATCATAGTTTCCACAGAAGAATTTGAATGTTATGTACAAATTTATGCCACACATTGTTTAAATGCAAGCACTATCTAATATGTTCTGGAATCTGTGATAAAAACATTCATTACAGGACTAAAATGACATGTGATCAGTACAACTTATTTCAAGTTATCGTCATCTTCATCCTCTTCCTCAATATTCTCTATTCATATCATTTTTTACTATTTCATTACTTGGAGTAGGTGATAATGTAATGAAATGATAAGTCGAGTCACTCATGAAGAACTTATGATCTCTTCCCTGGATCCAAGAGGCTATTATTGCTGTTCTAAATTTATCTTCAGCTATGTGTTATCTTTCAACCAGATTGATAAAGATGTTTTCACCCTCACTCTGCTTGTTTTCATCATTCCAATGTAGACAGTGAGATGTGGGAGCAGAAGTACACCATTTGGCCCATTTAGTATACTCAGCTATTCAATGGGATCATGGCTGATCTGCTTATCCTCAACTCCACATAACCCTTGATTCCCTTACTGTTAAAAACTGTCTATCCTACCCCTGAATATACTTAACAACCCAACCTCTACAGCCCTCTGCAGTAAAAGAATTCCATGGATCCCCTAATGATCCTATATGTTTTAATAACGTTGCGTCTCATTCTTCCAATGCCTGAGAAGAGATCCAACTTACTCAATCTCTCATAAGAAAATCCCTCCTATCTTTTCTTAGATAAGGGGAAGTATGACCTGGTGGCATTATCACTACATTATTTAATCCAGAGACCCAGGTAATGCTATGGGAACACAAGTTCAAATCCCACCATGGCACACAGTGCAATTTAAATAGAATAAATATCTGAAACTGGGAATGGAATAGTGACCATGAAACCATTGGCATTTGCCAGAGAAAAAAAATCTGGTTTGCTAATGTCCTTTAGGGATGGAAATGGCTGCCCTTACCTGGTCTGGTCAACATGTGACACCAGATCCACAGCAATGTGGTGACTCATATTCCCCACCTGGTTATTAAGAATGGGTAATAACAGCTAGTCTAGCCAGCAACACCCAAAACTCATGAATGAATTTTAAAAAGTGACCAAAATGTTTAAAGCATTCTAGGTGTGATCTGATTAATGTCTTGAACAGTTTTAGCAAGACTTCCAAAATTTTGTGCTCACTCTCTTTGAAATAAATTGGCAGTTGAACTTAAATATTCTTAAACTTAACTCCTTTTTAGTAAGTTATGCAAAAGTACTCCCAAGTCCCTGTGCGCTGTTTTATGCAGTCTTTTTCTTCATTTAAATAATATTCAACTCCTCCAATTTTCCTGAAAAACTGCATAACCTCACATTTTGCTATGGTTACATTCCATCTGCCATGTTTTTTCCACTCATTTAACCTGCTTATATCCCTCTGCAGATTCCTTATATCATCTTTGCCACTTGCCTTCCCACCTATTGTTGTATCCTGGCATTAGTACATTAACTTTTCTCATCCAAATCCTTAATATACCTTGTAAATAATTATGGCCTCATCAGTGATCCCTGTGGCACTCCACTAATTACAGGTTGCTGTACTGAAAATGCTCCCCTTATCTCAACCTCTGTCTTCTATTAGTTAGACAATCCATGCTGATATATTACCCCCAACACCATAAACTTTTATATTACTAAGTAGAATTATGTATGTGCTCTTATAAATAACTTCTGGAAATCCAAATATATTACATCCTTTGGCTCCTTTTTATCTATCCTGCTTTGTTACCTGTACTGATACCCACATCGATCATCTGGACTGGTTTGAAATCTGGCAATCATTGAGTCCTCTATACTTTGTGTCACCATACAATGTTTCATTTGTTCAATGATTGTTGAAGGAAATTATTGATCCCCAGCATTTTTTCAAGGTCAGTCATCTGTCACTCCAAGAACATAGAACAGTTCGGCAGGACCTTCAGCCCACCATGTCTCCCCAAACCATGATGCCATTCTAAACTAATCCCATCTGCCTGCACATGGACCATATCCCACTAATCCCTGCCTGTTGACAGCCATCAATAAACACATAGAACTCAACCCTATATACATTCCACTTCGAAGGAAAACCAGAAGTGAGGCAATCCAGCTCAACGGACTCCAGAGTTTAAAAACCAGGTGGGAAAACACACCGACGCTTCATCAGAGGCTGCACTGCTGATGTTACCCACCAGGGTAATGAAATGTCTGTGGAACAACAAACCAGCTCAGTGAGCCAACCAACCATAATACCAACAACCCAAGCTACAAATCTACTCCAAAACCTTATTCACCTGTGTTGCCACTTTCAGGGAGCTATGGACTTACAAGGATTGAACATGAGTTGCAATTGACTACCTGCCTACATGGGACACCTCAGCACAATCGAGTTACTTAAGCACCAGTACTGATCCAGGGATTCCCAGAATGAATTCTTTTGTATGGTCAATTCAATTTTTTATATAGTCTTTTAAAGGCTACGACATGTGACAGAATAATCATCCGTTTTCCTGAATCTGATCTTGCCTCATTAGAATTTAACAGAAGATCACATCCAAGAATCAAATAGAACATCCACACCTTCAAAGCTATCCAAATGACAGGCATCCAACACACAAAATATTTCACTTTTGATTTTCATTCTCATAGAAAGTAACAGCATCAAGGCTGTACGTTGTTTTTAGTTGGGATGTAACCAGTGTCAACAAATCCAAATAATTCTTCTGTTTGTCATTTGTGTAGTGATTGTAATGAGGACAGCCAGCTGAAACTCGTAGAATATGAGTTCCCTGATTAAGGCTGTTAATCTGGCCCAATCAGGGAGCCCTGGCTGACATATAAAAAGTGGAGTGTCAGATGCTGACTCTGAATAAGGCAGTACTAAAGTCAAGGAATGTTCATGTGTAAATAAAGGATGATTTGGTGGTGGATACAAGCCTCTGGGGAGTTATTTCAGTGGTGATGGGAGTAAAGCATGACCCTGAAAAAAATCTCACCCATAAGAGTCATCCTTGAGTTAAGCCAATCATTTCTTGCATCCTGCCTTTGTTTAGGAAGTTTTACTTGTTTGACCCAACAGTCAAGGACTGGGCCCAGTATGTGGAATGAATGTGTTCTTTTTTTTCTGGGCAAACAACATTGTGGCAGACAGAAAGTAATGAATAATTCTCCTGACAGCCTGTAGAGCTGCAGATTTTTCTGTTATTAACAGCCAGATAGTAAAATCTTTTGAGAACTGATGGATATAGTTAAAGAATATTGTAACCCAAGACTCTTCTAATTCTGAGACACTATCATTTTTATTTGGCAATTTGACAACCTGGGGAATCCATATTGGATTTTTGACTCGGTTAAGATGACTGGCAGAAACATGTGACTTTGGTTTAACCTTTAATGAGATGCTTACAGACTATCTGGTATGTGGACTTAATGATGTAACTATGTAGAATGCCTACGAGCTGAAGCCCAACTGACTTTAAACAGGCACTACAACTGACTTTATCATTGGAAAATGTGGCAAGTGGAGCATATGAGTTGCAGTATATTCTGATACCCTGGACATACTGATACCCTGATATACTGGACACCCTCGCCAGCCCCAGTGAGCTTGGGGAACACCATTTGAGTGAGGGCATTTGCACAGCCTCACTCAGCTCACATCCTGGTTACAGGAAATCTAATTTAGCCCACAGCAAAACCCCAAAACAGAGCCAAGCCACAGCCAAAATTTTCTTCAGGATCCTAGCCAGCAAACCATATAGCTGCTGCCAAAATGTGGACTTGAGAAAACTGAAAAGTCCTACTAGACCTAAATTGAGTAAGATAAATCATACGCCAGTATCCAGGAGAGTTCATAGCCTGGAAGTCCACCTATACCTGGTTTGGAATTGTTAAGTTGCTTAGCAACATCAAAATCAGAACCAATCAAGATAAATATCAAGTTAAATGGTCACCAGGTTCTAATGGAGGTCGATACCTGTACTGGCGCGGTCATATCAGTGATTGCAGAATTGTTTTTTAACAAAATTTGCTCTGGAATCTAGTCCTTAAGCTTGCACAAAACTTTGGCTAGGCTGAGAACCTATACCGGGGAACCTTTACAAAATAAGGGTACAACTTTGGTTCCAATGTCTTATGAAAAGCAACTGGTTCAGTTACCAGTGATTATAGTAAAAGGCTCGGGCCCAAACTTGATGGGGAGAAATTGGTTACGAGAGATTCATCTATATTGGCTCAACGTTTTTCAATTAGAAAATGGCTGCTTAATTGAAGTCCTAATTAAATACTCAGGACTTTTCCAGGAAAGCCTAGGAACTATCAAAGGAGCCAAGACCACCTTGCATGTTGACCAACAGGCAATTCCACAATTCTGCAAGGTCTGCCCATTGCCATTTGTAGACACTGAAATCAAAAAGCTGAAAAGTGAAGGAATCATCAAACCAGTCTAATTTGCAGAACAGGCAGCATTGGTCAAAATGATTTTGAAGCCCAACATGTTGGCCCACCTTTGTGCGGATTTTAAACAAACGGTAAATCACTTTTTGCAGCTGGATAAATATCCAACCGCTCAGATAGAGGAAGAAAATGCAAAGCTGACAGGGTCTGTCCTTCACAAAGCTGGATATGAACCACAAATACTTGCAATGGTGTCTACATGAGGATTCCCAGAAGTATGCTACAATTTATACCCATGAAGGTATGTACCAATATGCCATTTTGCGTATTGTCAGCCTATTCAATTTTTTAATGGACGACGAAGAACATTTTGCAAGTTCTACCTCCGGTAGCCATTTAGCAAGATGACATTTTAATAATAGGGAAAACTAACAATGAACACTTAGAGAACTTGGATATAGTTCTAAGACATTTTTCCAAAGTGGAAATATGCCTAAGCAGGGAAAAATGTGTGTACCAGTTTCCCAAAGTGACCTACATGGGCGACGCGGTCAACAAGTCTGTGTTACACCTGTTGGAAGATAAGGTGAGGGCGTTCAAAGGTGCCCTGGCTCCCACATCTGCCCAAGAGCTTAGGTCATTTCGAGGGCTGGTAAATTATTATGGCAAGTTTGATGCAACCTAGCCTTCATCCTGGCACCTTTGCATCAACTCTTAAAGAAATATCAGCCTTGGAAATGGTCATATAGACAAGCCCTAGCTTTTAGTGAAGTGAAGAAACAGTTGAAAAATGAAGGAATCATCATTCTCTAAGGTATTGGCGCACTATGATCCGAAAAAAAATCTGATATTGACATGCGATGCATCTCCATATGGCATCAGGGTAGTATTAGCTCATGGGTAGCCCAATGGAGAAACACACTGAATAGGACTTTGGTTGTAATCATATTAAATTTTCTGGACACCCTTCAGCCAGAGCTGACAGTATCAGACTTTGGACGCAAAAAGGTCTAGTCCTTTCAAAACTGAAACAACTGATTCTAATGGGGGAAACCAAAGGGCTGTCACAACTAGAATTGAAACCATTTTGGAATAAGGGAGACAAGCTCATGGTAGAGGATGGCATGTTGTTATGGGAAACAAGTCCCAAGCAATTGTGGCTGTCAAACCCTGGCTAAACATTACCAGGGCCATCCAGGAGTCTCCAAGATAATTATGTTGGTGAGGTGTTCTGTCTGGTGGCCAGGCTTGGATGCAGACGTAGCCATGTTGGTGGGCAGGGCCCAGAGTGCCAACAAAGGACAAAACTACCGCCAGCAGCTCCCCCACATCTGTAGAAATGGTCGGGTAAACATTTGAGTCATTTGCATGTCGACTATGCAAGTCCTTTCATGTGTTCAATGTTCTCAGTCATCATAGATACCCACTCAAAGTGACTGGAAGTGCATAGCGTTCATCCGTCAAACACGGGAATGAGATAGAAAAACTGCACACATCTTTTTTCAACAAACGGAGTCCTAGAATTGTTGGTCACAGAAAATGGGCCATTGTTTACCAACAGGGAATTTGGTCATTTTTTAAAGTCGAATGGGATTAGATAGAAAAGAGCAACTTCATACCACCCATCATCCAATGGCTGGCAGAAAGAGCAGTCCAAACTTTGGAGGATGGCTTAAAGAAACAGCCTATAGCCTTGCTCGATACCAAGCTGTCATGGTTCTTATTCGATTATAGGGCCACCCACATGCAACTACAGAGATAACACAGGCAGAGTTGCTAATGGTTAGAAGACTCCACACCTGGTTAAGGTCCATCCTGGTCCATCTTCCTGGATCTAGAGGCGAGGATGAATCAGCATCAGGAACACCAATGCTGGACACAAGACTCTTCCAAACCAGAGAGACAGTTTGATACAGGGGACAATATTTGGTGTAAGAATTATGAAAATGCCCCCACATGGATAAGAGACATGGTAGATGCAAGGTCAGGATCAGTGATGTATAAAGCTGCAATTGTCCTGAACAAGCATGTGGACCATATGAAAGCCATGAATTCAAAACCAATGCTGGAGCAAAATGTGCCCTGCCCCTCAGAAAAATCAAAAAGGCTGCTTGAACCCATGGATTCACCCTCTCTGTCAAGCACTGCAGCATCCTCAGAATCTGAGATAGACATGTTGGATGTAGCTGCCTCAACGCCTTTCCTGCCTGATGAAAAGAGTGAAATTATACCGAGGTGCTCCTGGTGCAAGAGGCAAGCTCCTCAGCATTACACCCTGCCTGTATCAGAAGTAGAGTCAGAGGAGCCTGTCTCCCAGTGCTAAAACGCCTCAGGACACACTACAAGAGAAAGCACCGGCTATGTCCGCAGACTTGGCTGGTGGGGTAGGGATGTAATGATTGTCAATAGAATATGAGGTCCCTGATTGGGTCTGTTCATCTGGTTGAATCAGAGAGCCCTGGCTGACATGTAAAAAGGGAAGTGTCAGAGACGCTGACACTCTGGTAGCTGACTCTGAATGATGCACTACTAAAGTGAAGGACTGTTCATGTGTAAATAAAAGGTGACTTGGAGATGGACACTGGTGTCTGGAGTTATTTCAATGTGTATCAGACTCTGAGATTGTAACATTTTATTCAAAACCTGACAGCCGGTTTCAAAATATTGTTGGTTTTCGAGGACTATTCTTGAGATTTTCTTGAGGGTCAAATTTTGATTTTCAGGAGTACCTTTCTTCTTTCTTGCTTATTTATAGGTGATGCAGTCATGTGCTAACAATGTTTGCTGTATTTGTGTTAACATAGAGGGTATTTAGATTCACACAGAAGCACAATTGGAATGAATCAATAGCCTTAAAATTTTATTAAGCATCCATTACATTTAAAGCCACAAAACACAACAAAAAATAATAATTTCCTAAACATCATGGAATTTAACTTGGAACAAGACAATAAATATAAGTTAGCAACAATAGTTTTCTTCCAAAATAACTGATATAAACACAAAAAAAAGCATTATCCTAAGGATAACAAGGTGTAGAGCTGGATGAACACAGCAGGCCAAGCAGCATCAGAGGAGCAGGAAAGCTGACGTTTTGGGTCTGGACCCTTCTTCAGAAATGGAGGAGGGGAAGGGGGTTCTGAAATAAATAGAGAGAGAGGGGGAGGTGGATGGAAGATGGATAAAGGAGCAGATAGATGGAGAGGAGATGGACAGGTCAAGGAGTGGGGATGGAGCCAGTAAAGGTGAGTGTAGGTGGGGAGTTAGGATGGGGGTTGGTCAGTCAAGGGAAGATGGACAGGTCAAGGAGGCGGGGATGAGGCTGGTAGGTAGGAGGTGGGGTTGGGGGTTGAGGGGGGAGGAGCTGGTAGGTAGGAGAAAAGACGGACAGGTCAGGGAGGCGGGGATGGAACCAGTAAAGGTGAGTGTAGGTGGGAAGTTAGGATGGGGGTAGGTCAGTCAAGGGAAGACAGACAGGTCAAGGAGGCAGGAATGAGGCTGGTAGGTAGGACTTGGGGGTGGGAATTGAGGTGGGAGGAGCGGATAGGTGGGAGAAAGGACGGACAGGTTAGAGAGGCGGGGACGAGCTGGGCTGGTTTTGGGATGCGGTCAGGGGCGGGGAGATTTTGAAGCTTGTGAAGTCCACATTGATACCATTGGGCTGCAGGGTTCCCAAGCGAAATATGAGATGCTGTTCCTGCAACCTTTGGGTGGCATCGTTGTAGCACTGGAGGATGCCCAGAATGGACATGTCATCCAAGGAGTAGGAGGGGGAGTTGAAGTGGTTCGCGACTGTGAGGTGCAGTCGTTTGTTGTGAACCGAGCATAGGTGTTCCACAAAGCGGTCCCCAAGCCTCCGCTTGGTTTCCCTGATGTAGAGGAGGCCACAAGCGGGAACAGTATACCACATTAACAGATGTGCAGGTGAACATCTGTTTGATGTGGAAGGTCTTGTGGCCTGGGATGGGGGTGAGGGGGGAGGTGTAGGGGCTGGTATAGCACTTCCTGCGGTTGCAGGGAAAAGTGCCGGGGTGGTGGGGCTAGTGGGAAGCAGACAAGGGAGTCACGGAGAGAGTGGTCCCTCCGGAAAGCAGATAAGGGTGGGGAGGGAAAAATGTCCTTGGTAGTGGGATCAGATTGCAGATGGCGGAAGTTGCGGAGGATGATGCGTTGGTTCAGGATGTTGCTGGGGTGGTACTTGAGGACAAGCGGGATTCTGTTTTTGTTATTGCAGGGAGGGGGTGTGAGGGATGAGTTGTGGGAAACGTGAGAGATGCGATCGAGGGTATTTTCGACCACTGTGGAAGGGAAGTTGCGGTCACAAAAAACGAGGACATCTGGGATGTCCGGGAGTGGAATGCCACATCTTGGGAGCAGATGCAGCGGAGGTGAAGGAATTGGGAATAGGGGATGGCATTTTTGCAGGAAGGTGGGTGAGAGGAGGTGTATTCTAGGTAGCTGTGGGAGTCGGTAGGCTTGAAATAGATATCGGTTTCCAGGTGGTTGCCAGAGATGGAAACAGAGAGGTCCAGGAAGGAGAGAGAGGTATCAGAGATGGTCCAGGCATACTTAAGGTTGGGGTGGAAGGTGTTAGTGAAGTGGATGAGCTGTTCAAGCTCCTTGTGGGAGCACGAGGTGGCACCGATACAGTTATCGTTATAACGGAGGAAGAGGTGGGGTTTAGGGCCAGTGTAACTTCGGAAGAGGGATTGTTCCACGTATCCTACAAAGAGGCAGGCATAGCTTGGGCCCATGGCCACCCGCTTTGTTTGTAGGAAGTGGGAGGAATTGAAGGAGAAGTTGTTAAGGGTGAGGACATGTTCAACAAAACGAACAAGGGTGTCAGTGGAGGGGGACTGGTTGGGCCTGAGGGACAGGAAGAAGTGGAGGGCCTTTAGGCCACCTGCATGGGGAATGCAAATGTACAGGGACTGGAAGTCCATGGTAAAGATGAGGTGTTGGGGACCAGGGAATCCGAAGTTTTGGAGGAGGTGGGTGGTGCCCATCCCCGCCTCCCTGACCTGTCCGTCTTTTTTCCCACCTATCCTCCCACCTCAACCCAACCAACCCCACCTCCAGCCTACCAGCCTCATCCCCGCCTCCTTGACCTGTCCATCTTCCCTTGACTGACCAACCCCCATCCTAACTCCACACCTACACTCACCTTTTCTGTCTCCATCCCCACCTCCTTGACCTGTCCGTCTCCTCTCCATCTATCTGCTTCTTTATCCATCTTCCATCCACCCCCTCCTCTCTCTCTATTTATTTCAGAATCCCCTTCCCCTCCTCCATTTCTGAAGAAGGGTCCAGACCCAAAACGTCAGCTTTCCTGCTCCTCTGATGCTGCTTGGCCTGCTGTGTTCATCCAGCTCTACACCTTGTTATCTTAGATTCTCCAGCATCGGCAGTTCCTACTATCTCATGATCCTAAGGATATTTTCCATGGATTTGTGAAGCCACAACTGTTATACTTCCATTGCATGTGCCCAAAGCTGGAGCATTTCAACAAAGCAGATTTTTCTATATCTCCAATAACAATCCTGAATTTAAATTTAATAGTTGGTGCTGTTCATTACAATAGCAACCACTACATTTTTCTCCATGTGGTATCTCCTGAAGTTATGCAGATTTAAGCTTGAGATTCAATGTACATGTTCAAGACATTTGTTACTTTTGTAATTTCATGTCTTCCAGGCTCCCAGTTAACTGACTTTGTAGATAGGTTTAAAACAATTCTATCTCTTTTGCAGAATCTCTCTTAGTTACTCCCCTCATCTCGAATCACACACAGCTCCATTTTGTCTTCTTGCCATGGCTTCTCCCTTCCCACTTACCGCTTTTCTCTCTCCCAATACCCCTCCCATGCACAGTCCTTCTCTTCCCACTCCCCCTCGGAGTCTTCTCCTCACCCGCACCCCCCACCGTTCCATCTTGCACTCACTTTCTCCTCCAAACCCTTGAATTCTCCTCCCTGATTTTTGCCCTCACAGCCACTTCCATGACCACGCCCACCCAAAACCTCTGGCAATTGTCCCTCTTGCAAACTCACTGGTCTTGGCAGATGCCAATCTCACAGCCTCTCCTCCACCAACTCCAACTCCACCCCCACTACCCACATCACTGGCTGTCAATAGGATCCCTCCTGGTTCTGGCAAAAGGCTCAGGCAGATAGTGACTTGCTCAATGCTCTTACTTTCTGAAATAACTGCACAGAGGCTGGTTCCTGTCACCAAGTCATGCTTTATTTACTAGTGCACAGTGCACTGGCTGTGGCCAGCCAGCTCGGAGTCAGTACTAAACTGAAGAGATTCTAATCTCCTCACTATATTTCTTTTTTTAGCAACGTGGTACATTGTGCATTCTTACATCACAATACATCAATAAACATCCAGTTTCTAGTCTCAGTGATTCTTACTGTACATTTTTTTAGTCAATTTCTTCAATAATTGGTGCAGAGGATCCACTTCCAGGAGCAGCACCAGTACATGGAAAGCTTTCTGGCATCCCGCTAGGCACCCAGATATAATTTGCCAACAATTGGATTGCAGATCTTATCTTTTCCTGCAGTTTGGTTTTTAATCAGGCTAGCTAATAACCTCAATACATTTGTCCAAAATTTTCTGTTTGTCATCATCGCTTATTTGGCCTACACACGGTGACATTAGTCGGCCTATACACAAAGGCGCCAGACAG
>NC_063369.1:20565212-20607011 GCF_021869965.1 Rhincodon typus
CAGACAGACAGACAGACAGACAGACAGACAGACAGCTTGGAGTCAGTCTTCAACCAGTCTTCAAGTCTAATCTCCTGGTTATATTGGTCAGCCAAGACTTTCCTGATTGGCCTGTGTTAACAACCCCAATCAAGAACCTCATGGTTAATGAGGGCCATCTGCTACCAATCACTGCACTTAACTTCCCACTGCCTTCTGCTCCTCTGGTCACTAAATTTTGTTTTCCCACATTTGCTGCTGATTGGCTTACTTGTGAACAATGTATTTTAAGCACTGTCTGACCCGAGCCAATCTTTACACACTTTTACAAACATTTATTTATAGGGGTGAGGACATTACAGCTCCTCCCCTAACAAATACAGTTTCAGTCTTATTTCTGATTTCTAAAGAAGGGTCTGGGCCCGAAACATCAGCCTTCCTGCTCCTCTGATGCTGCTTGATCTGCTGTGTTCATCCAGCTCTACACCTTGTTATTACAGTTTCAGTCTACTTATTTTTATTGGATAAAGAGATGAAAAGGGAGGTTTATGCAGATACCAAGGATTAAAAACAGCAGATTCCCTAGAGAAGCATAGATGTGGCAAGGGGAAACTTGTATTATTAGGATATTAGGAGAGCAAAAAGGGGCATGAAAGAATAATGGCATGACAGACAAAGGAAAATTTAAAGTTATTTTACAAGTACATTAAGGTTAAAAGGATAACTAGGGAAAGAGTGGGGCCCATTAAGGACTACAGTGGTCATTTGTGCATGGAGTCGGATGACATACTTAAGTTCTAAATGAGTACTGTGTGTCAATATTCACTAGTGGGAGAGGTTATGTGGTTATAGATATCAGGGAGAAGGATTATGATATACTTAATGAGATTAGCATTGACAGAGAGGAGAGTCTGAGTGGGCTGGCAGGCACATAAGTAGATAAGTATCCAGATGACCTATATCCCAGAATTTGGAGGCAAGGGAGGAATCAGTAGGCATGCTGACAATAATATTCAATTCCCCTCTGTCCACAAAAGACGTGCCAGAAGGCTGAAGGACAGCCAATGTAGTACCATTATTCAAGAAGGGAGCGAAAGATAAACCAAGAAACTACAGGCTAGTCAGTCTAACTTGAGTGGTGGGAAACTATTGGAAGCAATTCCTAAAACAGAGTTGATCTATTTTTGCAAGGCAGGGATTACTCAAGAACAGTCAGCATTGTTTTGTTAAGAGGAGTTTGTGGCTGACCAACTTGTTTGAATTTTTCAAAGAGGTGACCATGAAGATAGATGAGGGTAATGTTTTTGATGTAGTCTACTTGGAGTTCAGCAAGGCTTTTGATAAGGTCCTACATGGGAGACTAATAGCAAAGGTAAGATCCCATGGGATACAAGGAAGTTTGACTAATTGGATCCAGAATCGGCTGAGTGTCAGGAAGCAGAGGGTAATGGCTGAGGGGTGTTTTTTTGTGACTGGAGGTCTGTGTCCAGTTGGGTTCTGCAGGGATTAGTGGTGGAGCATTGGCTGTGTGTGATATATGCACATATAAATGTTGTAGGGTTGATCAGTAAGTTTTCAGATTAAGCAAAAATTGGTGGGGTGGTAAGTAGTGGGGAAGATGGATAGACTACAAGAGGATATAGACAGGTCGGTCAGATGGCCTGCTCAGTGGCAAATGGAATTGAAATCAGATAAATGTGAGATGATGTGCTTGGGCAGGACAAACAAGGCAAGGGAATACATGATAGGACCTTAGGAAGCACCAAGAATCAGAAGGACCCTTGATTTGCATGTCCACCAATCCCTTAAGTAAGTGGGATTAAGAAGGCATATGGGATACTTGCCTTTATTATCTGAGGCTTAGAATTTAAGAACAGGGAGGTTATGCTGGAACTGTATGAAAAGTTGGTTAGGTCATAGCAGGAATATTGTGTGCAGTTCTGGAATTAGGATGTGAAGGCTAGATAGGTTAGCCAATGAAAATGGGGTGTTAAAGGGATAGGATAGGGGTCTGGATGGGATGGTTTTTGGATAATTGGTATGGACTCAATGGGCTAAATGGCCTCTTTCCACACTGTAAGGATTCTATGATTCTAAAGAAAGCATATGTATTCTCAGCTTTATTAATTGGGGCATAGAATACAAAACAAGGAGTTGATGTTAATCTTATACAAGACACTTGTTGGTCCCCAGCTGGAGTATTATGTACAGTTATGGGCACCACACTATAGAAAACATGTGAATACATTGGAGGGAGTGCAGAAGCAATGTACTAGAATGGTTCCAAGTATAAGAAACTTCAGCAATCGATTGAAGAATTTGGGACTGTTCTCCTTGGCTGAGAGGAGATCTAGTTGAGGTTTTCAAAGTTATGAGTGGGCTGGATAGAGTAGATAGAGAGAAGCTTTTTCTACTTGTATATGAAACCAGAATGTGAGTGCACAGATTTATAAAGTGATGCACAAATGGAGCAAGGGTGATGTGAGAAAAAATATTTTCACACAGTTAGTTGTTAAGGCATGGAATGCACTGTCTGAAAACATGGTGGAGGCAGGTTTAACGGAGATTTCCAAGAGGGCGTTGCATTTTTTTTGGCTAGTAATGGTGTGCAGAAATTTGGACAAAAGAGTGGAGATTGGCACTAGGTAATATAGAACCAGTATAGGCACAATGGGCCAAATGGCCTCCTTCTGCACCATAATAATACTGTGATTTTGTAAACATTGAGCTGATTGGCCTATTTATACATTCTATGTAACTCATGTTCCCAAGTTTATATTATTATAAGAAAGTGCCTCAACAGGGCTCTTAGTAGGATGGGATGACGGACAGAGTCTGATACTTTGGAAGCAGTTTTCATAATATTAACTCAGATGTTATTTTCATCTCAATGACTGTCTTCACGGATGGCTGTGCAGAAACATAATCTTAAGAGCTCCCTTCTTATTTATTTATTACTGTTGTTCACAATCTTTTAACTAGCATTGCATCTGATCCACTAATTTTCTTTGCTCAAAAATAAAATGTTGCACATATTTGAAATCTGAGATAAGCATGGAATATGTGGTAAATACGCAGCAGATCAGACAGCATCTGTGGAGAGAGAAACAGTTAACATTTACAATTAGTGATCTTCCTACAAAACTCGAAGAAGTAGTAATAGCAAATATAGATGTGGTATTTTGGGTGGAGAGGTAGACAATGAACAAAAGGGATTGGCTATGATATGGTGGAAGGCAGGGAAGATGCATAAAAAGAAATGTTGGTACGAGACAGAGAAAGGTGATAATGTGGCAACTAAAGAAGCAAGATGAAAAAGGAAAAGGCAAAAATAAATGAGTTGCTCTTTATTAAATTGGGGAAGAAATTATGATCTGAAATTGTTGAACTCAATTTTGAGACATGAAGTCTGTAAAGCATCTATGGATGAAGTGCTGTTCCTTACTGGCCTGTTTTTCTTTATTCCTTCAGGGCGTGGGGGTTATATTGTTTAGACCAGCATTTATTGCTCAACCCGGATTGCCTTTAGTAGTGAGGCGCTTTTTTGAACAACTACAGTCAATGTGGTGTAGTTCCCACATGTCTCCTGGGAGGAATTTCCAGGATTTTGACAAGTGTCACTGAAGGAATGGTGATGTATTTCCAAGTCAGGAATGGTGAACTTAGAGGGCAACTTGCAGTTGGTGATATCCCCATGTATCTGCTGCCCTCATCCTAGATGGTATAGGTCAGAATTTTGAAAGATGCACTCTAAGGAGCCTTGATAATTTTTTAATGTCCTTTTGCAGCCATTTGGAATCATTCTCATTATTTGCCCAAATTTTAAGTTTTGCAATATCAGCAAAATTAGAAATAATTTTGTATTTTAGTATCTGTATTTTGTATTTTAGTAACTTTGTATTATAGTATCTGCATGCAAAACAAAACTTTTCATTATACCTGGGTACATGTGACAATAATAAATAAAATCAAATAAATCAAATCAAATATCCAAATCATTTATAAGTATCAAATTAAGTAGTTTGCCTAGGTCTGAGCCTTGTGGAATATCACCATCTCCCACCTTCCAGTTAATAAATAACTATTTTTCATCGATGACTGATTTCTTAACCTCTGGTTGCACTTTGGCCCCATGCTCCTGATCTTTGGGACACCAGCAGGGAGGGTGCGAGTAGGTCTGAGGGTCTAGCTAAAAGTAGCCATTAATAGGCAGCAGGGTGAAGGGCATTGTAAATCCTGACTGTCTGTCTCCCTTCTCCAGCTACCTTAGAGCATGGGTGTCCTTGGAAAGGGAGCACATGGTGCCCACCAATACCCTCAAAACCTTAAGACAGTGTTGGGACTGGATCACCTTGTCTTTCCATCCAACACTGCTTTAATTTAGTTTCTCCCTTGTTCATCCCTTTTCTAAAAAAAACAGTTCTGTTATTTTTACACTTCCCCTGGTGGGGTGTGTTTCTAATTTGTGGCTTGGTAATTGAGTGATTATCCAAAGAGCTGAATTTCTCCCCAGTGGAGTGTTATCTTCTGCACAGGGAAATGGTCCAGACAAAAAGGTGAAAAGTGATCTTTGTACTCTTCTAAAGTGTTACAAACAAAATGTGTAAATTTCTGAAAGTATGTTGCTGCTAAATTCAACTTCTGGATATTGGTGTTTGAAACATCCTGTTCCCTGGAGTTGAATTCGTCTGAGATTGGGATTAGCATGAGCACTGGGATCAGTCTGGAAACAATTGTTTCTATCTCCACTCCCTGGAGCTGGAGTTTAGGATCGCTTAGGTTTCTAGCTCCCTGCTGCTGGATTTGGAATGGTCTTGAAATGGAAATCGGATTTGGAATGGATTGTTTTGGAATGCAGCTGTCTGTTTCCTGGTCCTTGAAAATTGGGTTGATATGGCATTGGCAAGAATGCTAATTCTGGCTCCCTCTCTGTATTTCTGACTCCCTCTCATTGGAACTGGATTGGGAATGGAATTGTTATGCTTCTGGCTCCTCTTCACTGGACATAAAAAAACCACAGATGCTTGAAATCCGAAACAAAAACAGAAATTGCTGGAGAAACTCAGCAGGTCTGACTGCATCTGTGGTTTGGGAATAGGATTGCTGCTGGTTCTGGGCACTCCCCCTGGATTGGGATAGGTATGAGAACGCCAATTCAGTTGCTGCTGTTCCTGGGCTCTCTCCCCCACAGTTGAAATGTGAATGGGTTTGCTGCTGTTTCTACTCTCTCTCGTTCAATTAGTTTGGGAATGGGAATGATTGTGCTTGTGGCTTTCTCCCAGGATTGGGATGAGATTGGATTGAAGCTGTTTCAATGTCTATCCCTGGATTGAGATGGGAATCCAGGTAATAGTCCAACAGGTTTATTTGAAATCACAAGCTTTCTAGGCGTTGCCCCTTTGTCAGGTGAAGGTTGTGATTTCACTTAAACCTGTTATACTACAACCTGGTAAGGGGTAAAGCTGGATGAACACAGCAGGCCAAGCAGCATCAGAGGAGCGGGAAAGCTGACGTTTCGGCCCTAGACCCTTCTTCAGAAAATTAAACTACAACCTGGTGTCGTGTGACTTCTGGCTTTGTCCACACCAGTCCAACACCGGCACCTTCACATGGGATCGGAATGAAGTTACTGATGCTATTAGCTGGATGGACTCATGGTGACAAGCTACAGCCCTCGCGCTCTCCGCCAGGGGTCAAGCGCTGGTTCTTCACGTGCCGTGCAAGGGCGATAGGCGGGGCTAATGACCGCCAATGTGACGCACGGAAGGGGCGGCGATTGTGACGTCAGATGTGGGCGGGACAGAAGGCCGTGCGAGCATGCGCAGAGCTCTGGTCGACGGAGAGGAAAGCATTTCAGAGCCGAGGTGGGGAAGCTGGGGAGCGGAGCCGAGCCACCATGGCTGGGGAGGCGATGCAGGTAGGAGGCGAGTAGTAAGCGGTTCGGCCTGTGAGTGATCACAGGACAACGTCAGACTGGCGGCTTTCTCGGCCAGTCAGGTCGCGGCGCCGGTTCCTGAGACCCCAGCGGCACCGCCCGGGGTGGGAACGCCCTGCCGCATGATTGGCAGCTAGCAGCACCAATCAGTGAGAGGTCGGCGGCATCGCAGCCAATCAACGCGGAGGAGGTGAAAACCCACACTTGTCCATGGGGTGGCGGTGTGGAGCTACAGTGGGGCGGGTGGCTGTGAACTGACAATGTAGAGCTCAGGGGTCTCGGCCCCGGGGCCGGGTGGGGGTAGATGTCAATACCCGGGAGGTGCTGGGTGGAGAAGACGTGGGAACGGTGGATCTTTCGGAGGATGTTTACAGTGAGAGCTTGGGGGAGTGGCCCCACCCGACACACTGTTTTGGAAGTTGTTTTGCTCTTGTGTCCACTGTGGTATTTTACTTTTTTATTATTCAGTGGACAGTGTTCTCCTCGTCTGATCGCGGCCTGTTAATCTGATGCTGTTCCTGCCTGCTAGGCACTTTGAAAAGAACGAATCTGAAAGTGTTTCCTGTTATGGTTTCATTTTAAGAGACTTGCTGTCTGATCCATCACTTTGGCCTTGTTTACGTGTGTGATGTGACTCCGGCTTCAACCTTGCTTAGAGGAACAGTACTAGGAAGAGTCACGGTGCTCCTCTTTAGGGGTATTGCAAAGTGTTGCCTGATTTAATAGGACGACCCGACCCCTCATTGTCCATTCAGACAGCATTATCGGAGTCGGTGTTCGGGGAGTTCAGTGAACTGTCCCAGCATAAACCTGAGATAACAAGGTGTAGAGCTGGATGAACACAGCAGGCCAGGCAGCATCAGAGGAGCAGGAAGGCTGACGTTTCGGGCCTAGACCCTTCATTAGTGCGAACCGAGCTAAACAACTACACCTCCCAGTCGCGAACCATTTTAACTCCCCCTCCCATTCCGCAGACGACATATCCATCCTGGGCCTCCTGCAGTGCCACAACGATGCTACCTGAAGGTTGCAGGAACAGCAACTCATATTCCTTTTGGGAACCCTGCAGCCCAATGGTATCAATGTGGACTTCACAAGCTTCAAAATCTCCCCTCCCCCTACCGCATCCCAAAACCAGCCCAGCTAGTCCCGCCTCCCTTACCTGTCCTTCCTCCCACCTTAAGCCCCACCCCCACCTCCTACCTATTAACCTCATCCCGCCCCCTTGACCTGTCCGTCCTCCCTGGGCTGACCTATCTCCTCCCTACCTCCCCACCTACACTCACTTTTACTGGCTCCATCCCCACCTCCTTGACCTGTCTGTCTCCTCTCCACCTATCTTTTCCTCTATCCATCTTCTATCCGCCTCCCCCTCTCTCCCTATTTATTTCAGAAACCCCTTCCCCTCCCCCATTTCTGAAGAAGGGTCTAGGCCCGAAACGTCAGCTTTCCTGCTCCTCTGATGCTGCTTGGCCTGCTGTGTTCATCCAGCTCTACACCTTGTTATCTCAGATTCTCCAACATCTGCAGTTTCTACTATCTTCAGCATAAACCTGCTGGTTCAGTGTTAACAGATGTATTGGATCTGCATGCTTCTGTGTTGTAAAAATGCTAGAGCTAGTTGTACAAGATGATAGATTTGAGTGGACAGTGTGAAACAGAGGAGTGGAGCTAACTGGATAACTCTTCAGAAACAGCCAGTGTAAGCAAGATAGGAAGAATGGACCCCTGTGTTATAAGATTCAGTGTTTAAATGGAAACTGTATTGGATTTTTTTTCCATTTCTAATGACTGTATGTACATTTCAGCTCCTGGGCTACCAAATGAGCCCACTGATAACTGTGGAGCTGGAGGAGCACAGTAGGCCAGGGAGCATTGTTGACGTTTTGACAGAAGTGTCCCGACCCAAAACGTCAACTTCCTGTTCCCCTGATGCTGCCTGGCCTGCTGTGTTCCCCCAGCTCCACAGTTATATCTGACTCCAGCATCGGCAGTTCTTACAATCTCTAAATGAGCCCACTGGTTGTTTGTGTGCCTGACAAAAGGCAATGGATGTCTTGTGTGACCTCGGTTTCTGCTTCTGCTGCTCTTGTCCGTTGCAATTGATTCAGCAAGATGATCTGTAAGTGGATAAGTCACACACCACCCTATTGTTCCTTTTCATTGCTGTGATAAAATCCCTGTTTGTTAACACTGAGTGCCTTCTGTGCACTGATTATAGCTAGCAGTTCATGTTGCTGTCTGATCAGCACCCTCCTTTTTTGGCCTCTTTGTTTAAGAAAGTATGTAATTGTATTAGAAGTGCTTCAGAGGAGGTTCACCTGACTGATTTCTGGGTAGGGGTTACAAGGAAAGGTTGGTTGGTCATCTGGGCCTGGATCTATTGGATTTAGAAGAATGAGAGGTGACCTTATTGAAATTTAAGGTTCTGAACAGTCTCAACCAATGTAGATTTCAAAAGAATATATCCTGTGTAAGCAACTAGAATGAGGGGATAAAATTGTTTCAGAGATAGCAGGAACTGCAGATGCTGGAGAATCTGAGATAACAAGGTGTAGAGCTGGATGAACACAGCAGGCCAAGCAGCATTAGAGGAGCAGGAAGAAGGGTCTAGGCCTGAAATGTCAGCCTTCCTGCTCCTCTGCTGCTTGGCCTGCTGTGTTCATCCAGCTCTACACCTTGTTATCTTAGAATGAGGGGATGTAGCTTTAACAAAGGTTTCCCATTTAAGGCTGAGGTGAAGAGAATATTCTCTGAGGATTGAGAGCCCCACTCTTCTTCAGTGGGGTGGAGGCAGGATTGTTGAAAATTTTTAATGCAGAGTTAGTTAGTAATCTCGACTAACAAGGGAGCCGGAGGTTATTGGGGGTGGAATTGCCTCTTAAGTTGGCATTGAGGCTATAATCAGGTGTGGATTTTATTGAGTGGTGGAACAGGCTCGAGAGGCTGAACAGTCCACTCCTCCCAACTTGTATGTTCTTGGAGTTAGTGGCAGTAATGCCCCACATCCTGTAAACAAATTTGGGAATAAGTAGCAAAGAGTGTGCTTAAAAGAAAAGGCGGAGACAGTCCTGGCTTCAGAGCAAATACCAAAAGTAAGAATCCTGTGTCAACGTTTGTTAAATTGTTGGTTATATCTCAGTTGGTGAATTGTGTCCAATTCCAAGCATTTGTCTGTGGGATAAATGTTGGATAGGTGCTACTTATTTATTACTAGAATGAAAATTTATTAGAATGAAAACCTGAAGAGATTAGTGTTTTCAGTACAAAACAGATTTCATATATAAGGAGAAAAAAATTATAGGCAGCCAAGGTATTTCTCGGAATGCGCTACTTGAAAGGGAAGTGAAGGCAGTCACAAATGTGACATTTGTGAGTGAACTGAATAAATAATTGATTGGAATATTCTGAAGATGCGAAGAACAGGCAGCTGGGACTGATTTGAATAGCTCTTTCAAACAGCTGGCACATATTCTTTAGACTGAATGGCCTCCTGTGCTGTAAGGTTCTGTTATTCTCAGTAACCATGTTGGTAAGGTATCGTGGGATTCTTGGTTCGAGCCCTGCAGGATTATACAGTAGGCCCTTTGGACCAATCAGTCTGTACTCCAAGACTATGCTAAATCTACACTAGTCCCACTATCCAGCACTGGGCCCTTGGACATAAATGTTATGGCTTTTGCAAAGTGTGCTGCCATCCTCCAACCCTGCCATCCTCCACCCCCTCCAACCTCCTGCCTTTTCACTTTAAAGTTATGCCCCCTTGTCATTGACTGCTCAACCAAGGGGAGCAACTGTTTACTGTTGACTCTGTCTATGCCTGTTATAATCATACACCTCTATCATGTACCCCTTCAACCTTCTCTGTCCAAAGAAAACAGCCCGAACATATCCAGCCTCTCCTCATAGCTAAAGCACTCCATCGCAGGCAACATCCTGGTCAATCTCCGCTGCAATGCAATCCTTTCTGTTGTGCGTTGGCCAGAACTGTGCACAGAACTCCAGGTGTGGCGTAACAAAAATCACGTACAGCTCCAACATAGCCTCCCTGCTCTTATAATCTATGCCTCGAATGGTAAGATAAGTGTCTCATATGCCTTCCTAACTACCCTATTAATCTGCCCTGCCACCTTCAGGGATTTGTGGTCAAGCACCCCATGATTCTGCTGTTCCTGAGCTTCCTGGTGTCCTATCGTTTGTTCAGTACAATTTTGTTACTTCCAAAGTGCATCACCTCTCACTTATCAGTGGCAGATGGAATTTAAACCTGATCTGCCCATCTGACCAATCTGTTCATACTGTCCTGTTGCCCAAGATCACTTTCCTTGATGTCAACCACCGGGCTGATCTTCACGTCACCTCAAACCTCCTTATTCCCCGCTTCTCCCCCCGCCACGTTCTCATCTACATAGTTTGTGATGTATATAAACACAATAAGGAACCCAGTAGTCATCCCTATGATATATCACTGGGTGCCAACCTCCAGGCTTTTACCACCATCCTGTTTTCTGCCACTTTGGATCCAACTTGCCAAGTTACTTTGGATCCCATATGCTTTTACCTTCATTCCCACTCTCCAATGTGGGACCTTGTCAAAGTTTTTTTTGTGCTGAAATCCGTCCACTCTTTCCTTGGTTATTCTCTTCTCTTTGACATGCCAACTCCATTGTTTGAGCACAAAAATGCAGTTTGAGTTCTTGTGCTGCAGTTTGATGTGCTCTGTCTGTTCATGTGGATGTAAAAGATCCCAAGGTGCTATTTAAAGAGGAGCAGGGAAATTGGAGGTGAAATATTGGCCAACACACTCTAATCAACACCACTAAAAACAAATTACTTGGTCCCTATCAGTGTATGTGCAGAGATTGTTGTATGTATATTTCATTTCCTGTATTTTGACCGTGACTGCAATCTGAATATCTGGGCTTTATAAGCAGACTGAGAACATCTGGTGGTTGTGAAAGGTGCTATATGAATATAAGTCTGTTTCTGTAAATTCAGTAGCTGTTTAAAATTGGTTGATCCTGACTGCCCACCCAGATCAACCCCTCTCGCTCATGGTTAAGCTTATGATGGTCTGCAGTTATCTTGAAACTGATTTTGTTATTGATTACATTTGTGTTCAACTGTTGGCCTGGTGTAAGCTGATGGCAGTGACATGCTGTCCAATGTTGGTGATTCCACATTTCTGATGCCCTCGGAAAGAGGCAAAGTCACAATCCAGCTGCACACTAACTTCGAGTATTTTCTCATCAAATGCATTTATTGTGCAAAAGAGCATCAAGATCACAGGACAAAGAGGGGTGTATATTACTCACCTTGTGCCTATTAAAAGAAGAGTGCAATTACTCCTGTGTAGAGATCCGATTCCTCCATGTCGCAGATAAAGAAAGGGTTGTGGAAATTGGTTACTTTTGATTCTCCTATTTTGTGTTTAATGAAGTCTTGTTGCTGACCCATCCTTGGACGTAATCTATGCAGAATGGACGGAAAGTTTCTGGTTTAATTTTAGAACCGGTTTCACACCCGGGTGGCAGATGAACAAAACCTTGATGGTTTGTCTTCATTTCCTCTTTAACTCGTCAAGCCTGGGTCAAAAGTGAAGTGGACATGTCTCTGTATCAAATAACCTCCCTTTTTATTTAAAGAAAAAACATCTTGCCCAACAGGATACTGGGGAAGCTCTCGCTGAGGGGGTCATTCACCTGTAGCCTGGTGAAGAAATGTGGTTGGGAAGCAGGAAGGGGTTCAGATTGGGTCTGATGTGCTGAAGACAGAGTACAGAGGGGAATGGAAGAGGCATTTGCTTCCGAGTGAAGCGTAACACTGCTTCTCACAATAGTAAGGAAACTATGGCTTAGATGGAAGCCAGAATAGTCTGTCTGATGCTTCATCAGAACTGCTCTGCCTTCCCCTCCCATAGATGCTGCCAGATCCGCTGAATTACATCATTACTTTTGTGTTTTACTTCAGATCTTCGGCATCCACGGTTCTTTGTTTGTTTTATTTAAATCCAGTCACAGTCATAGAGTCATAAGAGATGTACAGCACAGAAACAGACCCTTTGGTCCAACTAGTCCATGCTCACCAGATATCCTAAATTAATTTAGTCCCATTCACCAGCATTTAGCCCGTATCCCCCTCAACCCTTTCTATTCATATATCCATCCAGATATCTTTTGAATGTTGTAATTGTACCAGCCTCACCACTTCCTCTGGCAGCTCATTACATACATGCACCACCCTCTGTGTGAAAAAGTTGCCCGTTAAGTCCCTTTTAAATATTTTCCCTCCCACCTTAAACTTAGTTTTGGACACCCCCGCCCTGGGAAAAGACCTTGTCTGTTTACCCTATCCATGCCCCTCGGGTTTTATAAACTTTGATAAGATCACCTTGGACACTCCAGCGAAAATAGCCCCAGCCTATTTAGCCTCTGCTATACTCAAACCCTTCAACCCTGGCAATATCCTTATCTTTTCTGAACGCTCTCAAGTTTCACAACATTCTCCCTATAGCAGGGTGACCAGAATTGCATGCAGTATTCCAAAAGTGGCCTAACCAATGTCTTGTACAGCCACAACAGACCTCCCAACACCTACACTCAATGAGATAACAAGGTGTAGAGCTGGATGAACACAGCAGGCTGAGCAGGAAAGCTGACGTTTCGGGCCTAGACCATTTCTGAAGAAGGGTCTAGGCCCAAAACGTCAGCTTTGCTGCTCCTATGATGCTGCTTGGCCTGCTGTGTTCATCCAGCTCTACACCTTATTATCTCAGATTCTCCAGCATCTGCAGTTCCTACTATCTCTCCTACACTCAATGCACTGACCAACAAATGCAGGCATACCAAACGCTGCCTTCACTACTCTATCCACCTGTGACTTCACTTTCAAGGAAATGTGAACCTGCACTCTCAAGATTTCTGTTCAGCAACACTCCCCAGGACCTTAATTTTAAACGTATAAGTTCTGCCCTGATTTGCCTTTCCAAAATGTAGCACCTCACGTTTTAGATAAATTAAACTCCATCTGCCACTCTTTGGCCCATCTGATCAAGATCCCGTTGTACTCTGAGGTAACCTTCTTGGCTGTCTGCGACAGCTCTGATGTTGGTGTCATCTGCAAACCCACTAACCATACCTCCTATGTTCCCATCCAAATCACTTATATAAAAGGACAAAAAGCAGTGGACCCAGCAGCGATCCTTGTGATCACAAGCCTCTAGTCTGAAAGCAACTCTCTGCCACCACCTTCTACCTTCCAGCCAGTTCTGTATCCAAATGGCGAGTTTTCCCTGTATTCCATGTGATCTAACCTTGCCAACCGGTCTACCATGAGGAATCTTATCAAACACCTTACTGAAGTCCATTTAGATCATGCCAACTGCTCTGCCCTGATCAATCCTCTTCATTACTACTTCAAAAAACTCAATCAGGTTAATGAGACATGACTTCCCACGCACAAAGCCATGTTGACTATCGCTAATCAGTCCTTGCCTTTCCAAATACATGTAAACCCTGTCCCTCAGAATTCCCTGCAACAAGTTGCCCACCACTGATGTTAGGCCCACTGGTCTATGGTTTCCTGGCTTTTCCTTACCACCTTTCTTAACTAGTGGCACCACATTAGCCAACCTCCAGTCTTCTAGCACTTGGCCTGTGGTTATCGATGATACAAGTATCTCTGCAAGGGACCCAGCAATCACTTCCCTTACTTCCCACAGAGTTCTAGGGTATGCCTGAACAGGTCCCAGGGATTTATTCACCTCTATGCATTTTAAGACATCAGCACCACCTCCTCTGTGATATGGACACTTTTCAAGATGTCACTATCTATTTCCCCACATTCTGTATCTTCCATATCCTTCTCCACAGTAAACACTGATGCAAAGTACTCATTTGGTATCTTCCCCCATCTCCTGCTGTTCTGCACCTCGGTGGCCCTGCTGATTATTAAGGAGCCCTATTCTCTTCCCCCATTACCCGCTGTTCTGCACCTCGGTGGCCCTGCTGATTATTAAGGAGCCCTATTCTCTTCCCCCATTACCCTTTTGTCCCTAATGTGTTTGTAAAATCCCTTTGGATTCTCCTTAACCCTATTTGCCAAGGCTGTCTCATGTCCCCTCTTTTGCCCTCCTCATTTACCTCTTAAGTGTACTCCTATTGACTTTGTACTCTTCCTTAGGATTCACTTAATCTCTGCTATCTATACCTGAGATATGCTTCCTTATTTTTCTTGACCAAAACTTCAATTTCTCTAGTCATCCAGCATTCCCTACACCTATCAGCCTTGCCCTTCACCCTAACAGGAACATACTGTCCCTGGACTCTGGTTATCTCATTTTTGAAGGCTTCCCGTTTTCCGGCTGTCCCTTTACCTGAAAACGTCGTCCACAGTCAACTTTTGAAAGTTCTTACCCAGTACTGGCAAAAATTGGCTTTCCTCTAACTAAGAACTTTATCTTCTAGAACGGGTCTATCCTTCTCCATCACTATTTTAAAACTAATAGAATTATGGTCACTGACACCGGAGTCACCTGCCCTACCTTATTTCCCCAGAGTATGTCAAGCTTTGCACCTTATCTAGTAGATGCATCACATACTGAATCAGAAAATTTTCTTGTACACACTTAACAAATTCCTGTCCATCCAAGCCTTTAACACTATGGCAGGCCAGTCCATGTTTGGAAAGTTAAAATTCCCTTGCATAACCACCCTATTATTCTCATAGATAACTGAGATCTCCTTACAAATTTGTTTCTCAATTTCCAGCTGACTATTGGGAGAAGCCTCTGGTACAATCCCAATAAGTTGATTACATTCCCAACCATGCCCTGAGTTTGTCTGCCTTACCTGTTAGGCCTCTTGAAATAAATGCAGTTTAATTTATCAGTCCTACCTTGTTCTCTGCTTTGTTCCTGCCTGCCCTGACTGCTTGATTTGCTCCTTTCCCCAACTATACCATTGTTAGACTGATCTCTTTTTCCTCACCATCTCCCAGGGTCCCACCCCTCCCACCCCCAAAATACTAGTTTAAATCCTTCCGAGCAGCTCTAGCAAATCTCCCTGCCAGTATGTTAGACCCCTTCCAATTCATGTTGCAATCCATCCTTCTTATACAGGTCACTTCTATCCCAGAAGAGATTCCAATGATCCAAAAACCTGAATCCTCCCCTGCTCAGCTGGGCATTCATCTGCTCCATCTTCCTATTCCTATTCCTACCCTCACTAGCTTGTGGCATGGGAGAAAGATATATTACTACCCTCGGACCACCTTTTTTGAATTTCTGCCTAACTTCCTATGTTCTTACCTCCAGAATGTCACCCTTTTCTCTTCCTATGTTGTTAGTTCCAATGTGTACAATGACCTTCTGCTGGTCCCTCTTCCCTTTGAGAATATTCTACACCTTTTCTGAGATATCCTTGATCCTGGCACCCAGAGAGGCAACACACCATTCTGATTTCTCGCTATCAGCCACAGAAATGTCTGTCTGCGCCTCTGACTAGTGAGTCCCATGTCACAATTGATTGCTTGGAACCTAATGTACCCCTTGTTACCTTAGAGCCAGTCTTGGTACCAGAAACCTGGCTGTCCTTGCTACCTTCCCCTGACAGTCCATCACCCCTTGCATTTTCCAAAACACCATACCTCCTTGTGATGGGGATAGCCACAGGAGACTCCTGCACTACCTGCCTTCCTGTTCCACCTTTCCTGGCAATAACCTGACTGTGACTGTGGTTTCTCTCCCTTCCTACAGCTGCCGTATATTACTCCCTCTAGCTTTTGTAAATTCCCGATTGCTTCTAACTGCTGCTCCAACTGATCCATGCGATCTGATAGGATTCTCAACTAAGCACACTTCCTGCAATCATAATCATCAGTAACTTGGAAACTCCCTGTAATCTCCCACATCAGACAGGAAGAGCACATTGTTCTACTAAAGTTCGTTTTTTGCGCCTTAACAATCTACAGACCCAGAAGATAGCACAGTCTCTGTATGGAGCCTACATTGGTAACGAAGCGTTGTTAACTTTGCTAACCTAGTTTGTGTCAAGTGGATGACTGTTTGTTTGTTTGTTTGTTTTTGTTTTTAGCCTCCCTCTGAGGTTCCCACCAATAGGAATGTCACTCTGGCTGTTTTGATTCACTTCACTGGGTATTGAGACAGAGCAAAACACTATTGATACATCACAAATTCTGGTTGCTGACAACATACCAGCTGTCATGTTGAGGCCCCCTTTTCAAAATTAGCTGCACCTCCAGCCAAGTTATTGCTGTACAGATACAACATTGGAATTTTGCATGATGGATATCTGGTTATGTGCCACCCACCCAGGACAAATTCAGTCTTTTGGTCATTACTGTTCCTGACCCATCAAGTCTCATTTGATCGTCGACAAAATAATAGTAGCTATTGGTAACAATGTTATCAGGTGACATTTGGTTACAACAGCATACTCATCAATGCTTTCTCTATTCAGGGTTCCACCAGGACCACTCAGCTTTATTATAAAGAAAATTTATAAGCCAAATCTGGACAAAATAGCTGTATTTCAGAGGTGAAAATGACTGCTCTTGACAGCAAGGCATGGCATGAAAGAACCTGAGTGTTAAGTGAAGTTGAGAGGAATTTGGTGAAAACTTTCTTGTAGGTGGAATTATGCGTAGCACAGACCTTTTTTTTTGGAGACCATTACAATTGTAGCAGTTTCTCCGCATCATGGCTGAGGTCTAATTGTCATTATAACTTCATGAGAGCAAGGAGGTTATTTCTGGGGAAAAAGAAAGAAATTTGCTGTTAAAGCGTTCCATCTTGCTATCTTTCCCTTAAGACAGAATTTTAAGAATATCAAATCTCAAAGGCAACAGCAATTTATACTGCATGAGAGGAAGGTGCTGGTAGATTGTTAGGTGGCCATTAATTAGTTGAGGCATTGCCATGGAGAATACACCAGGGAATGATGATTCCTGAAGCTTTTCTTTAAATGACGAAGAAAAGGTGTGTCTCCTCTAGTCAAGATATTGCTGTGAGAATGCCTGGGAATGGATGTTTTTAACGTTTTTGTTTAATTGGAATAGATGTAATGTCTGGAATTCCTGCTTGAAGAGGACAGGGGTTGTGTGTGAATCTATGTAGCTTCTAGCAAGTGCAAGTAACCTCACTGCAAGCCTGACTGATCATCTTAAATTGGTTGAGTGTAATTCTTTGACAGGAATTTATAATAAGCCTTTATAAAACACTATTTAGCTTCAATGGGTGTTGTGTCCAGTCCTCAACACCCAAGCATTGACTTTGAATTGTTACTGAAAATTGGGACTAAAGTTATGTTGGGAGATTGGAGAACCTGAGGTGGTTTTCCTTGTTTTGAGAATGTTGAGGAGAGATTTAATGGAGGTTTTTGAAAACATGGGTACGGCGAAAAGGAGATCAACTATTCGCACTGACAGAAGGATGTAGAACCAGATTTAAGGTGAATGACAGAAGATATAAAGGTGATATGAGGAGCGATGTTTTTACATAGTGAGTAGTTGCGATCTGGAATGCATTGTCTGAGAGTTTGGTGTGTGAGAAAATGTTTGCAGGATCATGGGGAAAGGCCATTGGGTTGGGACCAGCTTTTTTGCTGTTGCAGAGAGCCAGAGTGGCCTTCTCCTGTGATATAACAATTCTATAATTTTTCCCTTCCTTTATGAAATCAGTGGTGGGGATATTCACTGACAATTGCACAAACGTTCAGCACCATTACTGACAACTCGTATTGAAGCAGTCCATGCTTGCATGCAACAAGACCTTAACAACTTTCAGACTTGGGCACTGACTGGCAAGTAACCTGTGGAGACATACAATGTCCATTTCTAACCAGAGCAAATCTAACTGTGTCTCCTCTTCACATTCAACATTACCCTTGCTCAATACTCTACATTCAACACCTTTCTTTCTGGGGGTGGTTGGGGCGCGAGCGCTGTGATTATCTAAACCAAAAGTTGAATTGGACAACCATTTAACTCTGGCAACAAGAGCAGGTCAGAGGCTAAAAATTATGCATTGCATCACTTGCCTCTATTTCTTCATGGTTTGTGGGTGAAATCTGTGTTTTTTAAAAAAAAGGCTTGTCGCCAAGGGCAGTTGGGGATATGCGATGGAAATTGCCTTGCCTCTAAAGCATGAGGCACACAACTTAGAATTTAAAACTCTCGCGTCATCCATTCTCCCTCACTGCTTTCTTTTTCTCCTCTCCTCCCCTCCCCTCTCCCTCCCACAATAATCCATTTTGCTTCTCTTTCTAATACCCTCCATCCTCTTTTGCTTTCTTCTGCTGTGAATAGTAAAGTAGGCCAGACTCTTGTGGTTTTGTAGCTTCATAGCCCCACTTAGCGAAAGGGAAGTGCAGCTCTCTCTTGTCCGTTGAATCACATGTTTAGTTAGACAGTAAAGCTGCGGTTGAAATGAGTGCTTAGAGAAAAACAAAAGCATTTGTCTGGGCTTTGGAGCAAAATGAGTAAGCCCAAGTCCAACTTGAGCCATTGAAATGTGTGAAGTGTGTGCCAAAGGGGATGTGCCGACTGCTATTGAGGCCCTAACTTCATGAATTCTGTTTCCCATCCTCACTCTTGAAGCCCCTGTTAACCTTGAACTCACTCCTTGAAATGTACCTTGAGCCAATCATTTTGGTGATCTGCAGTCATATCACCTTAGTGGCTCGGCATTTAATTCTGTTTAATTATCCCTTGACGTGTGTCAAAGTGTGCTTAGAGCCTTGCATGTTTAAATCTGCTGCATACAGGACCTTGTTGCTAGACCTGTATTATCACCAATCTTGATTGGATATCTCACACCATTCTAGAACTATTTAATAAGGTCATAGCTGACCTGATATCATAAGACTTTGGCACAGAAGTAAGCCATTCAGCCTATTGAGTCTGCTCTGCCATTCAGTGAGATCATAGCTGACCTGATAATCCTCAACTCCACTTTCTTGTCTCTTCTCCAAAACCCTTAATTCTGTTACTAATAGTAAATCTGTTTATCTCAGTCTTGGATATACTTAATGACCCAGTCTCCAAAGCTCTCTGCAGTTGAGAATTCCACAGTTTCACTATCCTCTGAGAGAAGAAATTTGTCCTCAATAATATTTCTTCTCATCTCATCTTCTAAACTCCAGTGAGTATAGGCTTAGCCTACCAGTCTTGCCAGAAAAAGTAGCAAGTTTGAATGTTGGGAGCATTTTAGAACTCAGCAAAAGTGGGCATAAAGTTTGATTAAAAGGTGTGAAATATAAAATGAGTAAAATTGCACTGAAGATTAAAAACTGAAAGGTTTTATTTAATATTCATTGGATGAGGGTCCTGCTGGCTAGACCATCATTTATTGCCATGCCGGAGGACAGTTCAGTGCCAACCACATGCTGTGGGTCTGGAGTAGGCCAGGCCAGGTAAGGATGGCAATTTCCTTCCCTGTGGGAGATTAGTGAACAAGATGGGTTTTTACAACAGTTGATGATGGATTAATGGTTGTTGATTGATAGACTTTTTAAATTCCAGAAAATTGTTTGCTTTCCCTTCCATAAATACATGGAGAAAAAGATCAGTGAAGACAAATGTAGGTCCTATATGGTGATAATATGAGGAAAGAAATGGCAAAAGAATTGAGCATGTACTCGTTGGTTCTGTCTTCACAAAAGTGGGCACAAATACATTTTTCCAAAATTATTAGGAAATGGAGGCCTAATGAGATGAGAAGGAAATCACTATCACCTAATAAAATAGTGCAAGACAAATTAATAGGATTAAAGGCTGACAAAACACCCGGAACTGATAATCTACATTCCAGAATACTGAAGGAAGCGTCCCTGGAAAAATTGAAAGCATTGGTGGTCATCCTCCAAAATTCTATGGATTCTGGATTGGTACCTACACATAGGGTAGTAAATGTACCCCCCCACCTACCTCCAAACCGTCTTTTATATAAAAAAAGGAGAAAAACATGCAATTGCAGATCACAAAATTACTATGGTGCAGAAGGGGGTCGTTCAGCCTGTTGTGCACCCACCAACTAACTTATCTTTGCCAATTTCCTGCCTTTTCCCCATATCCCTCCACATCATTATTATCCAAATGAACATCCAGTACCCTCTTGGATGCTTCAATTGAACCTGCTTCCCCATTTCTAGGCAGTTCATTCCATATCCTAACAACTCACTGTGTGCAAGAGTCTTTTTGTCCTTGCATCAGCCTTGCTTTAGTTAGCCTAATGTCAATATTGGGAAGAGATGATAGAGTCTACTATTTTTTTTTAAAACGTTTTATAATACAATGCTTACAAAATGTTAATGGGATTGGATAAATCCATGCTGGATTTATGAAAGAGAAATCGTGTTTAACAATTCTGTTGGCATTTTTCTTGAGGATATGAGAATTGGTAGATATGGTTTAGTTGGATTTTCAGAAAACTTGTATTAAGGTTCCATGTGAGGTTCGTGGACAAAATTAAAGTACGTCGGATGAGGGGAAAAGTATTGGTGTTGATTGAGAATTGATTGACCAATAGGAAATGGTGAGTGGGAGTATACGGGTCTTCAAGTGGCAGATGAGTGGGGGACTGAACTGGGTGGAAAGTTGTAAGGAGAATTCAAGGTGATTTAGACAAGTTGAATAAGGGCCAAGCACATGGCAGATGCAGTACAATGTGGCTAAATGTTATACACTTCAATGTGAAAAATAAAAAAAAAGAATATCAATTAAATAATGTAAGGGCCTTGGTTAAGACCACAACTGGAGTAATATATGCAGTTTTATTCTCTCTCCTTAAAGGGAGAATGTAGCAGGGGTTCAATAGCCTGATATCCGGGATGGCAGTATTATCCTATGAGCGGAGATTAGTTGAACTGGGTCTGTACTCATTTGAATGTAGAAGGATGAGAGGGGATCTGATTGAAACATGTAAAATCCCAGCAAAGCTGGACAGATTAGATGCAGGGATGATGTTTTTTCCTGGTTGGAGACTCCAGAACAGTGGTCACAGTCTCAAGTTATGTGTAGGCCATTGAGGACTAAAATGAAGAAACAGTTCTTTACTGAAAGGATAGTGAATCTGTGGAATTCTCTTAACATACACAAGATTGAGGAAGCCAAGTGACTAAATCTCTTCCTTGAATATATTCAGATTTATCGTATCCGAGTTATGGGGGAGAAGATGAGAATATGGCATTGCAGATCAGCCATGATCGTATTGAGTAGTGGAGCAGCCTTGAATGGCTTACTCCTGCTCTGTTTCAATAACAAATCCCTTTGTGCTATAAGTTTCTGCAGTCTATCTGTGTTTGCAAAAAGATATTGAAAGCTCAATTCAAATTCATCAGAGTCTACATCTGGACTAACGTTCAGAGACACTCCGGCAGATACTCAGACCTGCTGAAATGTTTTTTCTTTTTCTTCTCCGCGTCACATAGCATAGAAACAGGCCCTTTGGCCCACCAAGTCAATGCTAACCAACAAACACCAACCTTTATTAATCCCATTTACCTGCAATTAGCCTATAGGCTACTGTGCCCTGGCTTTTTAATTGTCATTCACATGCAACCTGATGAGGGTTGTCTCCTAATGTTAGGCAACAGCTTCAAGGGGAAAGGCATCCATTGAGTCTCTAGCATTGAATCATTGAACTTGTGGAATTGTCTACCACAAAAGACTGTGATAACCAAATCTCTGAATGTAATCAGAATCCACATTCCTGCCTACCCACATAAACCTTCACCCCCTCTTCCATAACAAAGCTCTACCCACTTCTGCTTTAAAAATATACAGAGTCTGGTTCCACTACCTTTTTTAGGAAGAGAATTTTAATTTCTTCTGACAACTTAGATTTGGGTCAAAATGCTTTAGTTACACCACTGGCCTCACTTGCATCTGAATGTAGATTGGAATGATTATAGTACACTTCCTGCATTCAACAGCTGGAGATAGAGTACAGGAACAGGAAGTGTGCGGTAGTGTTCTGAATTGACTACACCTTCTTCCTCCTCCTCCTCCTCCTCCTCCTCCCAACTACCCTTCGAGAATATGTAAATCATTTATTTTGTACACGAGAAGCTTCTCCAGTAGCTGTATGTTCATAATTTATGTAAATAAGCTAATGATTGAAACTTGTACCAATAACTGCTGGATGTGAATCTTAGTCATTGTTTTGACTCTGTTTACCTCTGAAGTTGATCTCTTTAGATATTGATGAGTGAGGGTTATGTGGCTGTAAAATTAAAAATACGTTCAGCCACTGAATGAAACAATACAATGGTGCAAATGATTCTCAGTCGTTACTGTAGTGAGGGTGCCTGACTCAAATTCTGCTTTGGACTTCATAGATATAGTAACATAGGAGTAGGCTATTCAGCCCCCTGCGTGTGCTCTGCCATTCTAGATCATGGCTGCTCATCTACCACAGCATATTCCTGCCATGCCCTTTGCTGTCATTATTAACCAGAAGTCAGTTCCAAAATACCAACTTTCCTCCAGAGGTCTGTTGATTTCTGACAAATTATTTGCATCCAAAACTGTTCCGCTACCTGGGAGCTAATCTCAGTTGTTGGCAGGTGGAGGCCTTTGTCTTGACAAGTGGTCACTAGTTCTCCGACTGATTTATTTACTTATTGCCACCCAAAACTCCATTTATGTATTTTTCCACGACACCAGCTTTCACTACTTGTTACAAGCTGCAGTGTGAACAATGAGGTGACTTGCCTTTTTAAAAGTGCAGTAATCCTTTAACAAGAGATGGTAAGAACTGCCGATGCTGGAGTCAGAAATAAGTGTGGAGCTGGAGAAGCACAGCAGGCCAGGCAGCATCAGAAGAGCGGGAAAGTTGACGTTTTGGGTCAAAAATAGATTTCTGAAGAAGGGTCCTGACCCAAAATGTCAGCTTTCCTGCTCCTTTGATGCTGCCTGGCCTGCTGTGTTCCTCCAGCTACACACTCGTAATCCTTTAACGATCCTTCAGTAGTTCTTTACCTATTTCAATCCACAATTAAGAATGTAGAAAAATAAAAAGTTACCATCTTATCAGTAAATTGAGTCACTGTAGGCTGTGCATTGTAAGTCCTAACCACTTGCTGTGTGAAAAAGGTTGTTTTCTCATGTCCCCATTGCTTCTTTTGACAATTACCTCCAATTAGTGCCCCAAGCTTAATAAAGAGTGACATACAGTACAAAATCAAAGATGTTGTGACAAATTTATGTAAAACTCTAATTTTGGCCCAACAAGGGTATCATCCATTTCTAGATATCCACATTTAGAAAGTATGTGGGAGAGGATGTTGTTTAAAAAAAAAAACACGAGAATAATTTCAGGATTGCAGGTAGATTGGAGAACTTGGGAATGTCCCACTCGGAGATGTGAAGATTGAGAGAAGATTTTGTAGTGGTTTTCAAAACTGATGAGTAGTCTAGGCAGAGTAGATAAGGAGACTGTTACTATTAGCGCAAGAATCATTTGCTTCCTTTACTAAAGCAGGTATGATGGTAATCTGCATGTGGAAATTAAATGTAGATTTGTAGGGGGATCATTTCAGGGCTCTGGGGAAAGGGCAAAGGATTAGGGGTTAAATGAATAGCTTGTTTATCATTAAACAGAAATACATCTTCCTGACACTACGTGCATTCATCAGGATGAACACAAGAATGCCTAATTTCAAAGTTTAAGAACAATTTAAAAACCAGCTGTGTTTATAGATGTGTTCCAAGTTGTTGTGAGAAATTTGATATTCCTGCACTTATCCTTTCATGCCAAACAAGTTTCTTTAAGTGCACCAATTCAGCAAGTCTGTGATCGTAGTGGATTGATACAGTGCGCTTTGCGTTGTCGCCTCCCCTTGGGGGTTGGAGAAGGGTGACCAGAGCAGTAGGTCAGCAAGTTAAAACAACTGACAAGGAGGCAGAGACTAAGTCTCTGGTAAAGCTGAGAGGAAGAACTGACAGGAGGTGGTTATTGAACACAGCAGGACTGGTAGACTGAAGTCTTTGTTTTAACGTGAGGAGTATGACTGGTAAGACAGATGAAGTTGGTTTAATACATATAACTATGATGTCATAGCTATTATAGACTTAATTGCGAGAGGGATAAGTCTGGCAGCTTAATATTCCGCAATTTAGATGTTTCAGGCATGATAGAGAGGGATGTAAAAGAGATGGGAGGAGTTACATTACCGATGAGGGAGAATATTACAGGTGTACTGAGGGAAGACACCTTGGAGGGCACATGCAGCAAGGCCATATGTATAGAACTCAGGAATAGTAAGGGAGCAGGCACTTTGAGATTGTACTACAGGCCTTCCAATAGCTAATGGATGACAGAGAAGCAGATATGTGGACACCTCCTTTGGCAAAAGTGCAATTCAGCAAAACAGTTATGATTTTTACGTGCTGTCTCTCTCTTTCCAGAAGAAACACCAAAAGAAACAATCTGCCCCTTTTGATTTTTAAGAGGAAATGTCTTGTCTAGGATTTCACTTGAGCAGCAGAGAACTCATGCTTTTAGCTCCAGCAGCCAGCGGAAACCTTCTCAACTACCGAAAGCCTTCCTGGGCCTGAGAGCCCTGACTCTGCCCACTCGTGATTCTTTTGTCTTTTTCAAAATAAAACACCCAGGAATAACTCGAAGATGTTCACCAGCTGCCTAACTGAAGGAGACATTTCAGCAGCACTGTGACAACACGCTGTCTACAAGAGAAACAGGACAGAATACATTTCTTTAAGAGAGTCTTCGAATCATACAGTGCAGAAAAGGTCCTTTTAGCCCATCGAGTCTTCACTGACAACAAGTACCATGAAGGGTGTGCTAATGTCAATTTCCTGCACTTGTCCCATGTCCTTGAATGTTCAGTCATAGATCATACAATTCCTACAGTGTGGAAACAGGCCATTTGGCCCAACAAATCCACACCACCCTTCGGAAGAGCATCCCACCTAGACCTATTCCCCAACCCCTGCATTTCCCCATGTCTAACCCAAACATCCCTGGACACTACGGGCAATTTAGCATGGCCAATCCACCTACCCTGCACATCTTTGGACTGTGGGAGGAAACCCGCGCAGACACTGGGAGAATGTGCAGACTCCACACACAGTCGCCCGAGGCTGGAATCGAATCCGGGTCCCTGGCACTGTGAGGCAGCACTGACCCACCATGCCATCCCTGATATTTAAAGTGCTCAACCAAATTTTTTCAAAGGTTTCCAGCCTCCAGTACCATCCCAGATTCCCACCACCTGAGTGAACAAATCTCAAATCCCCTTTGAATCTCCTGCTTCTTACCCTAGAATTATGCCCCCTTGTGATTGACCCCATCAACCAAGGGAACAGCTGCCTTCTATTCACTCCGCCCATACCCCTCATGATCTTGTACATCTCAATCATGTCCCCCCTCAGTTTTCTCTGCTGTAAGGAAAACAATCCAAGCCAATCCAGTCCCTATTTATAGCTCAATTGCTCCATCCCAGGCAACCTCCTGGTGAACCTTGTCTGTACCCCCTTTAGTGCTATCACATCCTTCCTGTATTGAGGTGACCAGAACTGCACACAGTACTCCATCTGTGGCCTAATCAATGCTCTGTACAACTCCAACATGACCTCCTTGCTCTTATACTCTATGCCACGACTAATGAAACCAAGTGTCCCAAATGCTGCCTTAACTATCCTATTCATGTGCACTGTTGACTTCAGGGATCTATACATAAATACCCCAAAATCCTTTTGTTTCTCTGAGCTACCCAGTATCCTGCTATTTCAATAAATATTCCTTCACCTTTTTCATCCAAAGTGCATCAACTTGCAGTTATCAGGGTTAAATGCCATCTGCCACTGTTCTGCCCATCTGACCAACCCAGTTATATCTTCACATAACCTGCAAGTAGTCACAAGTAACCACCCTACCAATCTTGGTGTCGTCTGCAAACTTGCTTAACATTCCTTCCACATTTTCATCTATATTGTTTAAGTATATAACAAACAGTAACGGTCCCAGTAATAATCCTTGTGATTCATCCAGTCACACTGTAACAGCCTTCTGCCACTACCCGCTGTGTTCTGTTACTAAGCCAGTTTCTGGTCCATCTTGCCAAGTTTCTCTGAATTCCATGTGCTATATGTGACAATGCTATGGCTTTAAGAAGTGTATCTGTCCTTTTTTAATGAAGGAAGGTTATGACAGGTGTTGGGCTGTCTGCTGTAAATCAATAAAGTAAACAGCTTGTAAGGCCTTGGGTATTTTTAAGTTGGAAGAATAGAAATAACCTGAATGGGTGGGGTCAAGCACCCACAGAACAAGGATTTTTACATTTTTCAGTTACAGTTGTTGGCATCTTGAAGCTGGATTTGGAAGCTGCAATACAGCTCTCCCTGCTACTCTCTCTCACTCTCTCTTTTCTCTTAAAGTTTTTCCTCCTGGACTGGAGAATTGCACGTAACACAATCTATTTTACTGAACTTGTCTTTGCCAGGGGGTGTGTTTATGGGATGTTACTATATTGGAACAGTTGCTGTCTAATAGTTAGATAATCAATTATTCTGTTATGTTTTTCACCAACTTTCTTTTGTTGTATTTTAACTATAGTGTATGAATAAAGTGTTTTGCTTCAAGACTGTTAGTTTGACTAATCGAATTGCATCTGGAACAAAACACCTGGCACTTGCCTTTTAAAAAAAAGAAAAAGTGGCCTAGGCCACTGCCTTATTATTTTAAAGGGTCTGGGTCTGATCTATAACAATTTGGGGGCTTATCCAAGATCAAAATCTCTAAATTCACATTGGGTTTAGGAATAATGTGCTCAAAGGTAGTGAGGGGTGAGTGGCTTTCTTTTATTTTGGGTATTGCATTCGATTGGTTTAAATAGGGCAAGCCTTGTTAATAGTGGCTTTTGAAGTCACTTTGGGAGTTTTACAGAAATTGAGCAAGGCAAAGCTTTTAGAATTGGCAAACAAGCTGGAGTTGAGGATGCCAGTGAGTGTGAGGAGAAGGAAAATAATAATGGCAATCATGCAGCATTTACAAATAGCAGTAATGACATTGGAATCTTTTGGAAACGGCTAAAATTCAATTGAAAATGAAGCAGCTTGAACATGAAAAGGGAATGAAATGGTTTGAATTATCATTAAAAGCAGAGTAAAAAGAAAAGGAAGCTACCTAGCTTAAAAGTAGAAAGAGGTTTTTGAACTTCAGAAGTTTGAAGTGAAAACTCAAAGTTGACTTAAGATGGCGGAGAGAGAGATGAATACTAAGAGCAGTGATGGAGAGCAATCCCATCATAGCCAAAGGCCTGGTGGGAACCTGTTTAAATATGTCTAATCATTGCCAAAGCTCGAGAAGGATGTCGAAGCTTTTTTCATTTTTATTTGAGAAAGTGGTTAAATAAATGAAATGACCAGTGACCATGTGGGTATTGTTGATCCAAACAAAATTGGTAGGTAGAGCTAATGAGGTATTTGCATCACTCTCCGAGAAGCTATCTCGGGCGTATGAGGTGGTAAGAAAAGCCCTCTTAAGTGCATATCAGCTAGTACCAGAAGCCTACAGACAACGTTTTGGGAATCTGAGACAACAACCTGGTCAAACGTACATTTGAGTTTGAAAGGATCAAGCAAAGTAATTTTGATAGATGGATAAAGACATTGAAAATATATCAAACATATGACGCTCTTAGATCATTATTTTGGAAGAGTTCAGAAATTCACTTCCTGAAGTAGTGAGCCCATGTGGAAGAACAGAGTTAAGACTGGAAGATCATCAGCTGAAATGGCTGATGATTGATTGAGTTGGTTCATGACTCAAAGTTTGGCTTCCGACGTCAGTTTCAATCTGTGAGGCATAGAAATTGAGGGGGAAAAAGAGAAATCTTCAGATGGTAAGGGGGAAAAGCGATCATATTGAAGACAGTTTACTACAGGATAAAAAGGAAATCCAGGTGGGGGGGAAAGAGAAATGAAAAAGCTCAGGTGTTTCCCCCTAATGAAGTAGACCATATGAAGTCATTGGTGGTTTAGATAAAGCACTGGGACGTCAAATGTGGGAAAATGCGATAAGCCAGTGAATTTTGTTGGGAGTGGTAAAGGAAAGCACAGTAGTAGCTAAAAAGCTGCACCAGAATGTACAACCTGGTCAGGGCTTCGTTGAGAAGAAAGTGTCAGATCTCTTTAAAAAGAATTTACTTGCCTAGGTATGGTTTACTCACGTATGCCAAAAGGAGCAGGAAAAGAAATGAAAATTTTAAGAAATACTTTGTCAATCTTTGGTGAGAGATCAGGAGATATGTAATTCAGAAGGATATTGCCAGAAAAGTTGGTAGTAATTGGAATTCAATGCTGCTCTTGCCATGTTCCATTATATAAAGTAAGATTGGAGAGACCGGTGAAAAGTGGTGGTAGGAGTAATAGAGCAATCTTTTGTTCCAGAAATATAGTTTATCCTTGGTAACGATATAGCTGGATCACAGGTTGGAGTGATGCCTACTGTGGTTGAAAAGCCAGTGGAAAATGGGCAACTGTGGTATTACAGGAAGTATATCCTGGGATTTTTCCTGACTATGTTGTCACAAGGTCACAAAGCCACAAATGGAAACGGGAGGAGAAATCAAGAATAAAGATAAGGAATCTGAAGTTCAATTATCAGGAAATATGTTTGATCAAATAATTGGGGGGTGGGGGGGAAGAAAGAAACCAAGAACAAGTGGAAGACAAGGTAGCTATTTTTAGTTCAGAGAAATTAGCTGAATTACAATGGAAAGATGAAAAATTAAATTAAAGCAGTTGTATCAAAAAGCATACACAGAGGAAGAAGGAGTGAATCCCAGAATGTTACTGTCTTAAAAATAACGTCTTCATGAGGCAGTAGAGACCTTCACATATTCAGGTGGATGAGAAATGAGCAGAGGTTCATTAAGTGCTGGTTGATAGCACTGTTGGTCATCCCTGTATGACATTACTGATGTGAAGGTAATTGGCTGTGTTGGATTTGTCCTACGTTTTTGTATCGGACATACCTGGATGATTTTCCTCATTGTCAGATAGATGCCATTATTGTGGCTGTACTGGAACAGTTTGGCTGGGAGTGTGGCATGTTCTGGAACACAGTAGAATCATAGAATCCCTACAGTGTGGAAACAGGCCCTTCAGCCCAACAAGTTCACACCGACCCTTGGTGCATCCCACCCAGACAATTTCCCCCATAAACCCACCTAATCTACACATCCCTGAACACTACGGGCAATTTAGCGTGGTCAATCCACCTAACCTGCACATCTTTGGACCGTGGGAGGAAACCCACGCAGACACGGGGAGAACGTGCAAACTCCACACAGACAGCTGCCCAAGGGTGGAATTGAACCCAGGTCCCTGGTTCTGTGAGGCAGCAGTGCCAACCACTGAGCCACCGTGCCGCCCAGTAGTCTGGCAATAGTACTGAAGATGTCTGAGCCGATTACCTTTATAGTATTCAGTGTCTTCAGCTATTTCTTTATCACCTAAGAAGGGAAAAGTGTGTTTCAGGCACCCCAAATGACCTACTTGGGCTACAAGATTGAGTTACATCCATTGGAAGATAGTGAGGGTGATCAAAGGTGCTCCAGATCCCACATCTGTACCAGAGCTTGGGTCTTTCCTTGGTCTTGTGAATTATTATGGGAAGTTCATACGTAACCTGGCCTCCATCTTAGCATCTTTGCATCAACTCCTTAAAAGGGGGTCAGTCTTGGAAATGGTTGCATAGCCAAGCCATAGCAGTTTCTTCACTTGCCTGAAAGCTATCATCCTGTAGGCACACTGATCCCAAGTGCGATCTGGTATTGATATGTGATGTCTGCCTGTACAACATCAGAATGGTATTAGCTGAAAGGTGGCTCAATGGAGAGGAATGCCCAATATTGTATGTATCGAGGACTTTGGGCGAATTCCTTCTCTCTGGCTAATGTGGAGCGTGAAGGTTTGACCATATTTGGAGCCAGGGCATTCCACCAATTTCTTTTATTCTGAGTTATCTGTGACTGACGCCGTGTATTGTAAATGATACATGCAGTTTTTCTATCGCCATACCTGTGTTTGGCAAATGAACTCTATGCATGGTCAACCAACGAGGCTCTGAGAAAGGTCACTGGACCTGAAATATTAACTCTGATTTCTCTTCACAGATGCTGCCAGACCTGCTGGGCTTTGAGTAATTTCTGTTTTTATTACCACCAATACATGTTGAATGTGCAGCTCATTTCATGGGTTCAACATTCTTAGTCATTGTAGATGCCCACACAGTGGTTGAACATGTATACAGCTCACTTGTCAAACACCGGAATGACAATGGAAAAACTGTGTTGTTTGCGATACACAGACTCTCAAGTATTGGTTACAGATAACGGGCCATCATTTACCAGTAGGGAGTTTGAGTATTTCCTAAAGTCAAATGGGATTCGACATATGGATAGCTCCATACCATCCATCATCTGCCCGAAAGACCTTTTTTTTTTTTCAAACTTTTCAGGCAGGCTTAAAGAAACAGCCTACAGCCTCGCTCGATATCAAGCTGTCACGATTCCTATTTGATTATAGGACAGTCCCATGTGCAACTACAGAGATAGCTCTAGCAAAGTTGCTAATGGTGAGGAGACTCTGCACCAGATTCAATATGATTTTGCCGGACCCTGGTGGGGAGGGTGAAACAGCATCAGGAATTCCAGTGGTGGATGCCAGAATCCACTAAACAATAGAGACCCGTTTACTTTAGGGGATGAATTTTGGTGTAGGAATCACAGAAATGGCCCTGCATGGAGAAGAGGCCTGGTTGATGGAAGGTCAGGACCAGAGACATCTAAAGTTTGGGTAGAAGTGACTGACCTGAACAAGCACACGGACTGTATGAAAGCTGTGAACTTGCAAAAGGTGTGGGAGCAAAATGGGCCCTGCTCCTTGGAACAGTCAGAAAGGCTGTTGGAACCTGTGAGTTCTCCCACTCTCAAGCATTGAAGAGACCTATGAATCTGAGATGGATACAGTGGATGCAACTGCATCAGCTTCCTTGCCAGAAGAAGAGTGAATTTCTACCAAGGTGTTCTGGGCGTAAGGGGCGAGCTCCTGTGCATTACATACTGCCCGTATTGGATGCAGACTCGCAGGAACCTGACCCGATGCAAAAGCCAGGGGGTGCTTCAAGAACAAAGAACAAAGAGCAAAGAAAATTACAGCACAGGAACAGGCCCTTCGGCCCTCCAAGCCTGCGCCGATCCAGATCCTCTATCTAAACCTGTTGCCTATTTTCCAAGGGTCTGTATCCCTCTGCTCCCTGCCCATTCATGTAACTGTCTAGATACATCTTAAATGACGCTATCGTGCCCGCCTCTACCACCTCTTCTGGCAATGCGTTCCAGGCACCCACCACCCTCTGCGTAAAGAACTTTCCACGCATATCTCCCTTAAACTTTTCCCCTCTCACCTTGAAATCATGACCCCCTAGTAATTGACAAACCACTAGCCTATATACTGAGATTTGGGGGGGGAAGGGAGGAGGAAGGATGTAGTGATTGTAACGAGGTCAGCCAGATGGGCCACATAGAATATGATTGGACCAGATTAACAGCCACAATGTCAGACATTCTGACACTTGGCTGGCTGTGAGGGAGCTGAGCCAGCATCAATGACTTGCCATGTCTAAATAAAGGATGACTTGGTGACGGGATACTGGCCTCTGGAGTTATTTCACTACCTTGTCAAAAGCTTTGTGAAAATCCATATAAACTACATCAAAATTAGGTGAGGCAATGGCCTAGTGGTATTTATCGCTGGATTGTTAATCCAGAGATCCAGAGATCCAGATATCCAGATAACCACCTGGGTTTGAATCCCGCTATGGCAGATAGTGGAATTTGAATTCATTAAAATCTGGAATTAAGGATCTAGTGATGTCGATTGTCAGAAAAACCCATCTGCTTCACTAATGTGCTTTAGGGAAGGAAACTGCCATCCTTACTTGGTCTGGCTTACATGTGACTCTCAACTGCCCTCTGGGCAATTAGGGATGGGCAATAAATGCTCATCCTGTGAATGAATAAAGGAAAAAAAGCCGCACTCCCCTCATCCACACACTTGATCACATTTTGAAAAATTCTAACAAATTTGGTAGGTATGACCTCCCTCTGACAAAGCCATGCTGTCTATCCCTTATTAAACCATGCTTTTCTAAGTGGATAGTAATTCTCTCCTTTCAGAATTTTCTCCAGTAGTTGCCCAACCACTGACGTGAGACTCGCTGGTCTGTAGTTTCCTGGTTCACCTCTACCACCCTTAAAAAGTGGAGCCACATTAGCTGTCCTCCAGTCCTCTTGCGATTTTCCCCCATGGCCGGAGAGGAATAAAAATTTGTCAGAGCCCCTGCAATTTACTGCCTTGCCTCCCACAGCAGCCATCTGGCACATGCAGTTCATCTGGGCCAGGGGATTTCTGTTTTTAAGCCTGACAGCTTCCAAAACCTTCACATTTCCTGTGTCAAATTGTGCAAGTTCCCCACGGTCCCTTTTTCCTAAATTCCATACCTTTTGTTATCTGTGATGGCAACAACATTGCAGTTACACATGTCAGTCCACACCTTAACTCGGGGGTGGGCGGGGGGGAGGGGAGCGAAGCAAAGTTGCTGGAAAAGCTCAGCAGGTCTGGCAGCATCTGTGAAGGCAAAAACAGTTAACGTTTTGGGTCTGGTGACCCGTCCTCAGAACACCTTAACTCATCTGCCTTGACTCTAATACTCCTGATATGAAAGTAGAGGCCACCCAGCATCACCTTATTCCTTTTGAGACGAGACATCACATCACATGACTGAACAACTTCTCTGCCTTAGAAAAGGAACAAAGTTATGCTGTTTTGCTACTGAACTAAGGTGTGGAACTAGCTTAATTAGATGCCTCCACTCAATACTAGAGGCTCAATAGTTGCCTTGACCTTTTAGGGCAGTTGCCCAATATTAGGACACCTCCATGGATTGGAGGAAAAGAAAGTAAAGTCACATTTTGCCATGGCTGAATGTCTGCCCTAGCATCTCTGAATGTTGTTTTAGATGAAAATTCACTGATGAATTTCATTTCATTTCTTTTGCAAAATGTTTTAAACATTTGAACATTATTAGGGCTCGGGTTTTGTTTGTTTTATCTGTCTAGTTACCTGTACTATATAGGATAGATTACAGAGCTTCTATTTTGGAGCCTCATATTGCTTAGTTTTCATTATAATTTGTTTGGATTGTGTGCCTCAAGACCACTTAAGAAATTTGGGCACCATAATAGGCTGCAAATGGTGCACATTTAATTTATGGCTTCTGGATATGCACTCCTCTTGAAAGATCTGAGTGAAATCCATGGTTAATAAATATGACTATTGTATGCTGAGAAATTCACCTGTTGATATCACACAAAAGGGAAGGGAATATTCTCAAAGGGAGAAGCATCATTAACGGATGAACCTCACAGGATAACGCAAGGCTGTGAGCAACAGTTCATGCAATGCTGGTTTCTGACCTTGAAATCTCTAGCTCTTGTTTGAAATTTCAGATTGTGATTATTCAAGACTAAAAAGCATTACCTTACCACTGGAGATATTCCAGATGTTTTTGGAACTTTGCATCTGGTCATAAACATTAACAGTCTTCAGGGTCAGAAATCTTTGGGATTCCTTTGTTTGAAAAAAGATGCACTTTTTTTTGGCCCAGCATAGTGGTTGACAGAGAATCCAGATTATGATCATCGAATGCTTCAGGTGTAAAGAAGAGCAGAATGTGAATGAGTTGGGGTGTTTGTAGTATGGACCAGTTGTAAATAAGTCTGTGCATTCAATATGAAAAGAGCATGAAATGTGCTGAGGATTGGCCATTTGCCATGATTGTTTAGAATCATACAATTGAAGGCAGCTATTTGGTCTGTTTATGATTGCTAGTTCTTTGAAAGACTTCTCTATTTGTCATTTGGTATTGCAGAACTGGAATATTGCTTAAAAGACAGGCATCCTACCAAAGTGCTTTGTCTTGCACTCATCAGGCCAAAATTAAGAATCTAAATTTGACATAATCACAACAACTTGTACCATAGCTATGAACTGAGTTTGTTTTTAATGTAGTTATTGTTTTAAACTGGGCATATTACGTTTGTCCTGATGAGTGTGAAACAAAAAGCTTTGGCAAGATATTTCCCTGATCAGTGACAGACAAGCAAACTATTTAGTCCCTTCAAGTTTTTGATCCAATTCCTTCATGAAAGGCACTGTTGAATCTGCTTCCCTCTGAGCCTTTGCAGACAGTGCACTCTAGACACTGGTCAAAATGAGCTGGTTACCAGCTCTGTTCTTTATCAGCCTTTGCAACTTTTACTGCCACCTTCAAAGATTTCTGAACGGAAATCTATAGATCTCTCTGATCCTGTACTCCAGTCAAAATTTACTTTGCAACCTCTTGACAGCTTTACTACCCAAATGGTTCTCATTGCCAGTGACCTACCACAGCTCCAACTCTTTAAAACAAGCCTTAATAAAATGTTTTGTGTTGTTTAATATTAAGAGCTTGCTTTTATTTTTTGGCACCTTTCACGTAAAGATGTACCAAAAAATCATCCCAGTTAGAGTTATGTGATTCGACATTTTTGTAACAGTACAGAACCGGGCCATTTAGTCTATCACGGCTGTCCTGTGTCTCTGGGACTGACTGAAATGCTCATTCTCCTGCCTTCTCCCCATAATCCTGCACATTGCTCTTTTTCCATTAACCATCCAATCCCCTTATGAATGTCTTTGTTGAATCTGTCTCCACCACATACTTAGGCAGCACGTTCAAGACCCTGATTCACTTGCTGTGTGCAAGAGATTTTCCTCACTTTGAAAAAAGATGCTTATTATTCCATAGTATATGAACTAATTCCATTTCCTCAACTGAAATGAGAGTCAACATTTGGCATTTTCTTGTTGAACAAATTAAAAGAACTGAAACCTGTTTGTGAAGTGGTCGTTTGCAGCATGAAGGACCAGAAATGTCGGCCTTCAGGAGGTCAAATGGGATGTACATTTAGAGAAAGGAACAAGTGAAGACAGGTGACCAGTGCATTATGTTGTACATTGATCTGTTTGGTGTTTTAAGTAGATGCCAACAAATTGGTAGTTTGTTGCTTTCTCTCTCCTGGTATTTCAACATCAAGAGTGCAGCATCAAAGTATTTGCTGTTTTGAGTTGAACACTTGGTGAGTTTTGTCTCCATTTAGCACACAACTGTAATTCAAAGTTCTGGATTTATTCTTTACTTCTGAGATTTAAGAACATAATTTAGGATGTCTGATTGCAGTACTGGGGGACTAGTGCTCCCCTGTCTGAGGTTTTGTGTTTTCGGTGAGACACTAAACTGAGGGTACTGTCACTTTGGAAAAGAGCAAAGATATTGTAAAATATTTGGTTAGTGTTTGTCAACCAGACAGGTTGTGTGGCCATTTATCTTGTTGCTTGTTGGAACCTGGTGTGTGTGATTGCTACCACATTTCCCTGCATCACAATTGAATTGTGTGACAGTTTTGAGAAAACAACTTTTTTGAGAAGAGATTTACTGGAATGACTGCAACCTGAGGGATTATCATTCTATGGATCAAATGAAGACATGTAGATAGGATGGTTAAGATGTTTAGCACACTTGCCTTCATTACTTACTCCTTTTGAGTATGGGAGCTGGAATGTTGTGTTAAGGTTGTACACAATGTTGGTGCAGCCTCTTCTGGAGTACTTAGTGTGGTTCTGGTTGCCCTTTCATAGGAAGGATATTATTAAAGTGGAGAGGGTTCAGAAAAGATTTACCAGGATGTTGCCGGGAATTGAGGGTTTGCGTTATAAGGAGAGGCTGGATAGGTTAGGACTTTATTCACTGGAGCGTAAGAAGTGACCTTAGAGGTTTATAAAGTGAGTACAGATAAGGGTCTTTTCTCTAGGGTGGGGGAGTTCAAAACTAGGGGGCATATTTTTAAGGTGAGAGGAGAAAGCTTTGAAAAGGACATGAAGGGCAATTTTTTTTTTTGAAGAGTGTGGTTGGTGTGTGAAATGAACTGTCAGAGAAACTATCTTCTATCCACCTCCCCCCTCCTCCCTATTTATTTTAGAACCCCCTTCCCCTCCCCCATTTCTGAAGAAGCGTCTAGGCCCGAAATGTCAGCCTTCCTGCTCCTCTGATGCTGCTTGGCCTGCTGTGTTCATCCAGTTCTACATCTTGTTATGCCAGAGAAACTGGTTGATGCGGGTATAGTTACAAAATTTAAAAGAAGTTTGGACAGGTACATCAATAGGAAATATTTGGAGGGTTATGGGCTAAATGCAGGCAAGTGTGACTGGTTTGGTTTGGGAACATGGTCGGCATTTACTAGTTGGACTGAAGAGCCTGTTTCTGTGTTGTATGACTCTATAACACTAAGAAAAAGAGATTTGAGATCATTGTGGGTTTAGACAGAGTGCATAAATGAGAAGCTGCTTCCAGTGGCTTAAGAGACAGTGTGCGTAGCTTTATAGACATAGAGTTGTACAGCATGGAAACAGACCCTTCGGTCCAACTTCTTGCCTTAAAGGTGAGGAATAGCTTTTTTCAGACAATGGCCAGGATCTGAAATGCACTGTTTGGTACGATCGAGTAAGCAGACCATAAATGTTTCTAATCAACCTGTTCCTGGTATAGAGTTAAGGGCCAATACCAGAGGATATAGTAGCATTCCAAAGGAAATCGGATAAATAACTGAAGGGAATGAGCGGAACGACAGCAGGAATACAACTGTTTGGATTGCTCTTTGAAAGAGCTGGCTTGAACTCACTGGGTCAAATGGACTCCTCCTGAGTTGCCTGCTTCCCATGGTATGATTCTATCTCAAAGGTCACTGCTCCAAAGACTTACAGAAGCAGCTGTGGAGTTTCTGGGATGTCCCAAGGCACCATGTTGATTGAAGTTCTTTTTCAAACGTTGAAAAGCCTTGACAGCTGCCTTAACCCGTACCCTATATTATCTCTTCTGCTGGCTCCAACTAATTGTGAGCCCTTCTGATTTTTTGCACTTCACTTCTTTTACTAAAATGTTGGCCACCTGCTCTAATCACTTTCATTTTCTTGTGGCTCTGGAATGTTTTGTGATTTGCTTCTGTTGCAGGCCCTACACAGATGCAAGTTCTTTGTACGTTTTATTACTTCAATGAGTTTCAGCAAATGCCAAAAAAAAAGAAATTTGTGGGCAAGGTAATTTTATTTTGTACGGAGAGTTTGTGAAGCTGTGGATTCCTCTACTGAAGTTGATAATTGAAACAGGTACCATGTCAGTGCTTCAGAATAGGTTGAATAAGTGCTTGGAATAAGGGGAATATGGGAGTTGGAAACATGCAAATTTATGCAGTGCATGTTGTAAATGGTATACACTGCTGCTACTGAGCATTGGTTGTAGAAGGAGTGAATGATTGTGGATGTGGGGCCGCTCAAGTGGTTTGTTTTGTTCTGGTTATTTTAAGCTGCTTGAGTGCTGATGGACCTGCACTCATCCAGGCAAATTTGGAGTACTTATTCGATCACACTGACTTGTGCCTTGTAGATGGTGAGTAGGCTCTGGGGAAGTGAGTTACTCACTGTAGGACTCCTAGCCTCTGACTTACCCTTGTAGCTACTGTACATCTATATAGGTGGTCTGGTTCAATTTCTGGTCAATGCTAACTCCAGAAGATTGATAGGAAGCCTGTGTACTTGCTGTGAGTGCCTTGCGGATTTGGCTGTCCTTTTCACAAACCACTGGCAGATGAGTAACATAGGCTGAAAATGAGCAAATCTGTGTACGCAAACAGAGCACATCAACTCTTTGTTAACTGTAGTTTCACGACATTGACCTGTTGGATACACTTCCAAGAAGCAACTGCTTTCTCCATTTTAATTGCAGAAGCACATTTTCAATGAAACAAGAACGATTGAGAAGTAGAGGCTTACAATGTGGGCGGCTAATCAGCCCATCTTTTCCATATTGGAGTAATCAGAAAGCTGGTCTTATTTGCCCCCTCTCATCCTTGCAGTGGAAAAGCATTCCTATACTGCAGCATCTCTGGTCAGAAAATGTTTTGCTCCTTCTCAGTTGATATTAACCTTTCATCAGAGCAGGGATGTTGTCAGCCTGAGTCCTGATTAAGGGTAATACCCAAAACGTTGACTGCTCCTTCTCTCCAGATGCTGTCTGGCTTGCTGTGTTCTTCCAACCTCCTGTTTGTCAGCCTTGGATTCCAGCATCTGCAGTTTTTTTTTTTTTGGTCTCTTATCAGCCTAAAACTGATTCTTTCCACAGATGCCATCCAGGGTTTTCTGATTTTTATTTTGGATTTCCAGTGTACATATTTTCCTGCTTTTCCTACTTTTTGGGTTTAAATTTGTTATTGTTGTATTGTTATTACCTGCTCGGCTTTTAGTTAAGATTTATAACTTCTATGGAGGGTAGAAACTTAAACTCCAGAAAGATTAAAGCACAGAGAGTAGCACATTCAGCCCATTGTGTCTGTACCAGATACCGTTGCAATTCCTCAAAAACAATACCAAAAACAGAAATTGCTGGAAAAGCTCAGCACGTCTGGCTGCATCTGTGGAGAGAAATCAGAGTTCATGTTTTGGGTTGAGTGACTCTTTCTCAGAACTGATGGTAGCTAGGAAAATGTCAGTTTATAAGCAGAAGATAGGATGAGGGTGGGGGTGAAGGGATAAGGAGTAAATGATGCGTGGGGATAGAGCCTAAAGAAAGAAGAACAGTTGGACAATCAAAGGAGTGGGTAATGATCTGGCCAGGAAGGTGACAGCTATTAATGGGGAATGTTAGTGGCTAACAGTGAGATCCACGCTTAATGCCAAAGTGTCATCATATGCACACACTCAAACTCTCCAGCAGCATTGCATCATGCTGGCACAGGGCTGCACCACTCCCCAGTTCCACTTCATCCTCCGGCTCATTCAATATTCTAACAAGAAACCTTTTCTCTTCCTTTCAGGCATCAAGATGCAACCACTGACAGATACCCACGTCACTCTGGAACCTCTATCCCCTCACCAAACTCCACCTCCCAACATGTATTCACCATCCCTCATGACCTTCTGCTCTCTGATGCAGAACGTTCTGTGCTCAGTAGAAATCTGTTTTATCCCTCTGTGCCCCCATCTTAATGAATTTCGGGCATGACGTGACGTTGAACTCTTCTTCTGTCTCTTGCCTACATGCCCATTTGCTTGAACAAGAGTCCTCCCCCTGTCTTATCTCCAACACTCTCCCTGCATCTGGACCCCCCCCTCTGGCCTTTTACCTGCACTCAACCTATTCATCGAGGAAATGTCGCGGTGACACTGGTCGTCTCAGTTTCTCTGCCATCGCCACCACAATACCTCCCCCCAGCCTGACCTCCCAGGGAACTGACTGCACTCTGTGTTCTCCGATCAACCCTGACTTTGTAATTAAGCCTGCTGTTAAGGGCGGACTGACCTCTACATTGCAGAGGCTGAGCACCAGCTCTCGTATCTTCTCCAATTTCCACGCCGCCACCCCCGCCCCCGCCCCCGCATCATGACCCCATCATGGAATATTAGGACATTGCGTCGGCTACGGTCACCATCCTCATTTCATCTGGTGATTTTCCGGCCCCCGCCTGCCACCCCCCCACCCTTCCCCGCTCCCTCCAAGATAATTGTCTCCCAGCCCTGCACAACTTGCTTCTACCTCCCCATTGTTAGCTACTGACTGTCCTCATTAATAGCTATTCACCCTCCTAACTGGATTGTCAAACTGTTCTTCTCTCTCTTTGGGCTCCATCCCCACCTACTGTTTACTCCTGACCACATCCTCCCATCCTATCTTCTCCATACAAACCCACATTATCCACCTACCATCAGTTCTGAGGGAGGGTCACCTGATCCAAAACGCCAATTCTGATTTCTTTCCACAGATGCAGCTAGACCTGCTGAGCTTTTCCAGCAACTTCTCTTTTTTTGTTTCTGATTTACAGCATCCACTGTTCTTTTGGTTCCAATTCCTCAAGATTGCTTCCTTTCTTTGGAGAGAGCGTGTGTTTCATAGCAACCCACTTTAAAGTTGTTGCAATTACTGCGCTAAAGTTGGGACTCTTCAAGAAACAAATGTGGAAAATTGCCCAGGTGTGTCCTGTACATAAAAAGCAGGACAAATTGAACTAGCCACCTACCGCCTCATCGTCTGTTCTCAATCATTTGCAGAGTGATGGAAGGTCTTATCAATAGTATTATCAGGCAGCACCTGTTCAGAAATAACTTGCTCAATGATGCCCAGTTGGGTTCTGGCAGGGCCACTCTGCTCCTGACCTCACTACAGCCTTGGTTCAAACATAAACAAAGAGCTGTATTCCAGAAGTGATGAGAGTGTGACAGCCCTTGAATGCAGCCTTGATGTCAACTGAGTGTGGCATCAAGGGGCCCAAGCAAACTGGAATCAGTGGGTATTGGGGAAAAGTCTGTTGGTTAGAGTCCTACCTGGCCAGTAGGAAGGTGGTCATGGTTGATGGAGGTCAGCCATCTCAGCTCAAAGACACCTCTGCAGGAGTTCCTCGGTGTTATCCTAGGCCCAACCATCTTCAGCTGCTTCAGCAATGACCTTGTCTCCATCATAAGGTCAGAAGTGGGGACGTTCACTGATGATTGCTTCATGTTCAGTACCATTCATGAGTCCTCAGATACTGAAGCAGTTGATCTTGAAATACAAGAAGATCTGGACAATATCCAGGCTTGGCTGACAAGCGGCAAGTAACATTTGTGACTCGGGTGTTCTTGACATTTAATGGGGTTGTCATCACTGAATTTCCCATTGTCAACATCCTGAGGGTTGCCAGTTGCTCAACTGGACTTGTCACATAAACACAGTGGCTACAAAAGCAGATCAGAGAGCAGGAATGCTGCGCAAGTAACCCACCTCCTGATTCCCCAAAGCCTGTCTGTCAACTGCAGAGTGTGATCTAGGAATGTGATGGAATACTACCCACTTGCCTGGATCTGTATAGCTCCAACAACACTCAAGCTTGACACCATCCAGGATGAAGCAGCCACTTTGGCACCTCTTCCACAAGCATCCTCTCCCTCCACCACTGGCACTCGGCAGCAGCAGAAATTCACCAAAGGTCCTCAGACAGTGCCTTCTAAACCCATGACCAGTTCCATCTCGAAGGACAACGGCAGCACCATGGGAACACCAGTACCTGCAAGTTTCACTCCAAATGACTCACCATCCTGACTTGGAAATGTATCGCTGTTCCTTCACTGTTGCTGGGTCTAAATCCTGGAATTCCCCCTCTTAACTGCATTGTGTGGGCAGCAGCAGTTCAAGAAGGCAGATCACTATCACCTTCTCAAGGTCAACTAGGGATGGCAATAAATGCTGGCCAGTTAGTGATGCCTATATCCCACAAATGAATTAAAACAAAATTTGTCAGTAGTTGGAAAGATCAGATTAATATGTCTGGATAAAAGTACTTACTGTTTTTGTTTGAAGGAACCTCCACAGAAATGTTAAACTGATTCTTTCCTACAACAGGTGCTGGTGAGAAACTTGTTTATATCCAGCAATTTGTTTCTTTACACTCCTTACAAATAAGAAATTTAATAAATTCAATTTATTTCAGCACCTTTTATGTTTTCGGGGCTCCCCAGAGCACTTCGCACACAATTGGAAATTATTGAAGTGTAGTCACTCTTGAAATAAAGGGAAATATGGCAGCCAATTTATACACAGCAAGGTAAAGAACACTGAACTAAGTGAGATAGTACGAACTGCCGATGCTGGAGAATCTGAGATAACAAGGTGTAGAGCTGGATGAACACAGCAGGCCAAGCAGCATCAGAGGAGC